>NW_010123378.1:25889-52583 GCF_000699245.1 Pterocles gutturalis
ATGCCAGATAAGAGATGCTCTGAAGACGGACACTGAAGGGTTGGGCTGTTGGCCACCTGTCAAGAGCAGCACAATCTTGGAAAAGGAAGAAACAGTGTCCTTGAAGAAGAGCAGACCATAGGTGATGGAGCGTTTGCATAATGAATGTGAGCAGAATACAACTGACCCTCAAAAGAGCAGAGAATTAGAAAGCTTTGCCAGGAAAAAAAGATTTTCCAGCTGCATGAGGGAGTTGCACCCTGGAAGTCCATCAAGACCCAAGATGGGAAGGCAGAGATGGGATTGCAGTGTGCTGTTGGAGCTTGTTGCAAAGCCAAGGGAGCTCAGAAGAGCCCTAGCTGGGCAGCACCGTCACTGAACATCGCGAAGATGTCGCTCGTTATCTCCAGTGCCAAGTGCCCAAGACACTCATCTTCACAGCTTGTTGGCGGCAATCACTAAGCTACTGGGTTCGTGCACCAGAGAAGGTTGTCCTTGGGAAACCACCTTGCACCTTCCCGCGGGACCTCAGACCCTGCCCCGTGCCACCGGTCCAGTCCCACCAACCTGCCGAGCAGATGACCCTGCATCATGCCACAGAACTCCAGCTGTCAGGGGGACAGTCCCTGCAGGGAAAAGGGACCTGTCCTGTTCAGACAAGCAGAGCATAGCTCATGTTTCTTTTCGCTGGGGCAAAGGCAGGATTTCGACCCTCAGTTCAAACCTGCTAAGGTAACCCCAAGAGCAGTCTTCCAACTCCCAGCACCGCTTACTGGAACACATCTTGCTGGTCATTGGTAAACTCTGGCTAAACTTCTCAGAGGAAAAAATATCTTCCAGATGGGCCTGGAAAGTGAGGGCTTCAGAACCTGAGCCCCTTTTTTACATACACACAAAATAGTTCAATAAATACAAACAGTGCCCTGCTGCACAGAGCTGGCCTCAGCCCAGAGCCCTGCTGTGGGGCTTTGAGCAATTTTCATTAACTAAGGTGGTTTTGGGGATCCAGTATCATCCAGTCTCCCACTGGTGCTACAAAGGGACATTTTTGTTTCCTTGGAATAAAGCTATTGGCCAGATTTTTAATTACCAGCAGATGGCAAGAGGAACAGTACATGAGCTTCCCACACAACGTAACATGTTGCGCTGCAGTCATGGGATCCAAATGAGTCTGCACTCAGTGAGGGTCTCCCCAGTGCTCCAGTGCTCCCAGCCTGCCACCACCTTTGCAGCAGGGGAGCTCAGGGGGTCTGTCTGCACACGCCAGCCAGCAAGGACAGCCCTCTCCATGTCCCATGTGAGATAACGTACACATGGGACACATCCCACCTATGTCAGCTATTATGGCCATGGCACAAATATATTATCCCCAAGATGCAAGCTAAGAGAAAATCCTGAAAGCCATGATAGGGGACAGAACCCAGGCTCCAGACCCTCCCGATATCAGCAAAGCACTCAAGCACATACTCAATTTCAGACAGCTTCCTAACCCTCCATGGATGGAGAGGCTGCAGCACATCCCTCTGTCTGTGGCCCAGTTTGCATTCCAGCTGTCACCGTATTTGATGGTTCGGTGTATTCCCAGGTTCAGGAGGGCATGTGATGCTTGAGCCATCACTAGCAGCTACTGGAACAAAACCCAGGCTCAGCTGTCCACCTGAGATTTAACAGATATTCTGCTTTTAGTTGCCAGTACAACTTTCCTTCTGATTGTTTTTTCTGGTAGCAGTAGAAGTATGAAGTAGACACCTAGTAACCCATCTGCAACTGCACATCATCCTCGCAGGATAATCCGTGAAGATTTTGCAGCCAGTCTCCATAATCCCACACCCCATCCCCAGGTCCTGCATCACCATGGCTTTGGCTGCATCTTCAGGAGGACTTTTCTTTTTTCTCTTAAGCTGAACTTGGATCGGAGGGACTGGGCTTTCTCTGTCCCATCATTAGGGTTTACTGAGGCTGGACAGGTCCTGACAGCAAAAGCAGACATGTGTCCCTGAACAAACCAGCCTGGGATGGCTCCTCACGGCACAGCTCTCGATTCCTGGTCACCAGCACAGGGACGAGGTGACCTCACTGCAGATGCAGTCAGTGGCATTTGGATTTCAGAATTATTTAAGGGCATCTGCTGTTCAGCACCCACTGGAGTGAGTTTGATTTTCTTTGCTCAGAGCTGCCGGGATTTCTCTTCCTTTCAGATTCATGTCTGCAAAAGGCAGAGGTTGCCCAGTTGATGCATCTGAAAGGAAAACTTCAGGAGAAAGGGCTGAGCAGAGCTCGGAGGTGCCAGTGCCTGTCCCCAGTGTCCGAGGCTGCCGGAGGAGCGCATCTGACTGCCCAGGACACGGGGAAACCTGTTCCTGTCCAATCTGTGATCTCTCCCACCAACATCCCAAACACAGGATGAGCATCTAATCTAAAGCAGAAACAAATAAAAGAACTGCAGAGGGTTCTCCAAGTGTTACATTTGTATGCCAGAACGTTTTAGGGACTTCAATACCATTTCCTTTCCTAAACATTTTATAAAATCAAGTGAAAATTACCATGTCACTAAGAGCAAGCAGGAGGTGAAATCCTTTCCCTTGAGCACGCATCTGCCACTCGAGCATGCATCTTGCCCTCTTCGATGATGCCCTTGGGGAACAAGGGGTACCTGGCGTTACTTTGCCTCCTGGCCCCGTGTCCCTGTGCCAGCAGGAGCCACCCTGTGACACATTGCAGAGGACAACTGTCACGCTTTTGCTGGGAGACCAGAGATAGTCTTTCTGACACAACCTCCTTGTGACATTCATGCCCAGAGCCATGAGCTCCCTGGGTAGAAATTTAGACTTGTGGTGCCAGGAGCTTCTCCAGCATCACAAGGAGCAAGAACACACCGTCTTTGCCTGGGCACGGAGATGCAAGCACCTGCCGTGCCAGGGAGGAGAGGGGTCTGCAGCACCCAGGTCTCATGGCTGGTAATCACACCCCCCATTTAAATCACAGGCTAATTTGTTCATGCTGCAGGATAATCAGACAATATAATTTTAAAGCTGTCAATAAGGCAGAGTAAACCTCCCTGCTAGGCTGGGCTTTCTGGGGCTTTATTGTCTTCTCTCTTCTCTCTCTTTTTTTTTTTTTTTTTGTTTTTTTTTTTTCCCCCCCTGTTCTGGTGCTTTATTGCTTTGGGCATGAGCCAGGTCTCCTGTCTGTGTAGGGCTTCCCCCCCTTGAAGTTTTCTCTCCCTGAGTGCCAAGATGGAGAGATCAACCAAACTGAAAAATCAATGAAAACCAGAGGTCAGTGCTGTGCTCCGGGGAGCCAAGTCCCCCAGGGAGGGCTGGCTGCAATTCCCAGAGGCATCTCCAAGCCGATTTCTCTGCAGGGAGCACCGATGCCGCCACTGCCCTGCGTTCATCACCCTGGCTCAATGCCTCTACCCGCTGCCTACAAAGGACAGACTGGCCACCAGACTTTCCAGCCTGGCAGCAGCACACCCAGTGCCCGCGGTATCGCCATCCCATTCCCGTTTCTAGGAGCAAGCTCTACCAGTGAAGCATCCTCACAACATTGCTGTCATCAGTTTGCACAGCTTTGATTACAGCCAAGGCAAACCTTACAGCACCTTCCAATGCTAAAAGGAGGCTACAGGAGAGATGGGGAGGGACTCTTGATTGGCAGTGAGGGATAGGACGAGGGGTCTGTCCCATCCCTGTGGATGCCCCATCCCTGGAGGGGTTCAAGGCCAGGCTGGATGAGGCTTTGGGCAACCTGGGCTAGTGGGAGGTGTCCCTGCCCATGGCAGGGGGTGGCACTGGATGGGCTTTAAGGTCCCTTCCAACCCAAACCAGTCTGTGATTCTATCATCAGAAGCCGTACAAAACCAGCACAGAAAAGCCATCAGGACCTGCCTGCCCCTCCCTGCATCCAGCCACCATCCCAGCTTGCTGGGATTTTCTGCTCCCTTTACACAGGGGCAAGAAAACAAGTTAACCAGCTTTACCCAGGAGCACCGCACATGCCTAGCAACCTCTCAGTGATGTATGAAGGTTTTGCTCCTCCTGTTTTTTGGAAAAATACACTGAAAAAACAGAAAGCTGACCACTCGCCCAAAGATGTGCAGTTTGCGGGGGGTCTGGGGCAGTGGAGCTGCCATCCCGCTCCTGGCCCTCCAGCAATACCTCCTTCTTTAAGACCTAGCATGGGAAGGAGAAAAACTCCAACACATCATTAGAGACCCAACACCAGTCTGAGCTGAGCACAAAGCAGCTTCCCTCTCTGTGTACGGACTCCACGGGGCCTTGCAAAGGACCCCTCCAAAATCAGAGCGAAAGGCTTCTCCCCACAGCCAGATCCGCTCTTGGTCCCACCTTCCCGACCATGGCCAAGTGGGGACGGCACAAAGAGCACAGGGTCGGTGCCACTCTACTGTTCCCAACTCGGCTGTCCACAAACTGTGCAGCTGCGTGAAATTTCCCCACAAAGCTCTTTTCCAGGCTGGCCAGTAGATGGGGATGGAAGAGCAGCCAAGCTCTGATCCACGGCAACCCTGTCCCTCCAGCCTGGCAGTGTCCTGAGGGCTGTCAGGGCTCCGGTGTCACCGCTTGCTGTGCTGGCCGTGCTTGGAGCAGGGCTGAGATAGGGGCTGAGATTGGGGCCAAGTGACTGGGAAGCAGGGAAGTCTCCCAAGGGTTTAACTCCCTGTTCTTAGGGCAGCAATTGTAGATGATAGACCCTAAAATAACTCCCCGAGATATCCCTGGGTTCTACCTGTCCTCTGATAGTCCAGGATGGGGACACCCATCCTCAGTGTGGATGTCCCCACTGCCTGCTGGTGAGGTTGAAAGGGACAAGAGAGCAGGTTCTAAGACCTCATCCTGCCTGCAGTATCACTACATGGTGAAACCACCCAGCCAAGAGCAGCTCCATATGTGAAAGAGCCCAAATCGCCCCGCACATGCCCCCACTTGCCTGTACCCGCATGCTGTAACCCCCCAGAGCACACCCAACCCCCATCTTCCAGATGTGCTCTTGTTCAGCTAAGATGCTGCATGGAGAGGAGGTAATTTGGAAACCCCAAAAGCAGCCTGGAGGTATAGAGAAAATGCCCTTGGCTCAACCAGCATTCCCAGTCCCAGCTCTGCCCCACTGATGGTCAGCCAGCCCTGCTGAATTCCCCCTGGGGCCTCTCCTTTGGGATTTGCCCAGCAGATGATGGTGTCCAGCTAGCAGGACATGTGAAAGGAAATACCAGGAGACTTGCAGAGCAAAGGGACCTTTTGGTTTCTGTGGGGTGCTGGTGCCTTCCAGCCCAGCGCTGGTGCACAAGGCTTTCCCCAGTGGGAACCGGGCAGCCAGCTCCGAGAAACCCCAAAGCCGCCTGCTTTCACGCTCCAAAATAAGGAAACAGGAACGAACAATGAGTGACACTCAGTGCCCTGCCCCAAGCTTTGCCGTGTCAGGAGCCGTCATTATGTCGATGTGTAATTATACGATTAATTAGTGACCATAAAGCTCTAAAGAAAACAGACCCAAAATGAATATAGTGCTGGTGCAAAGTCCTAAGAGATACCTCTTTGGCTGCTAAGGTGATGTAGACTGAGCTGCATTTTCTAAACCAAAATGGAATTTGCAATTAGCTTTCCTCGTTGCCTAAGTCTGACAAAAGACCTTCCTGCATTTAATCCCGAGAAGGGATGTCTCTGAGCTGCCATCAAACGACAGAGGCTCACAAAAAGCCAACTGGAGCAGAGCGGAGGGACCAGAATCCCAAATGTCTCTTTGGGCTGAGTGAGGCTCTTGTTTGAGTTTGGATTTGCCGCACACTCAATGTACATCCCCGAGCAAGCCACTTAATCTGACCCTGGCCCAAAGTTTAGCTGTCTGTCAAATGTTAGAAAAGGGCTTTGTCTCCCTCGCAAGGACTTGGAGGTTTAATTACTGGCTGTGCCAAGATGCCCTTAGGTGGAAGCTGCAATGCAAATGCAAAGTATCATTATTAGAGCTTAGCAAATAACTCAAATGTTTTTCTGCAGCAACTCCCCCGAAAAGAAATTAGATTCCTTTCTGGTGTGTTTGGGCATCTCTCCAGGCTCTCTTGTTGTGACACTCATGAGTGAGTGGAAAATTAAGAATATGAAGGTAATTCACCAAAAGTCAGTGCCTAGCTCCCAAACCTGAGCCTTCGCACGGAGCCATGATGCCGTCACAGCCCTTGTCTGTACGCCCAAACCCAGCACTGAGAAAAGCAGATGATGGGGCTGTCCCCAGGCAGGGTGTCCCTTCAGCAGCCTGGGGACGGACCCAGCCCATCCGCACAGGGATGTTCCTCTGGGATGTGGGGACATCAGCCATGGCCTCCCCGCATGGGTTCCCATGTGGATCCCCTGGGATGGCTCCCACCCCGGGCGGCCGCAGGGTCTGGCTGAGCAAGGTGGGCATCAGACAAAGCAGAGAGGAGGGAGAGGGGTTTTGCTAAACCCACTTTCACAGGCAGCTACCCATCCCAATCAGCTCACATGATGCAAATCCCAATGATTTAAACCATTTCACACTTGCCTCTGAAAAGTCCAGGATGAACATTTGCATCATAAATTCTCTGGGACGGCTGTTCCCCAGGGCTGAGCAGTTGCCATAAAGCTCCATGAGTTTACGAGGATCTGACAAAACCTCCTGGCTCCCGCTGTAACCGCTCAGTACCTGCCCCAGCACCATGCAACTGCCCGAGCCCCATCCCAAGGATGCGCAGGAACATCCCCACAGCCCTGACCTCCCCATCCGCCTCGCGTGAGCGGGAACAGCGCAGAGGAATATTCTCAGTTAGCTTTACAGAAAACATTTGCCTGAAACTGGATGCTGTGTGAAACTCCTGAACTCTGATTTTGCTTTTAGAGCTGGGGGCGAGGGAAGGGGTGTGGGAGGGTGGAAACTGGAAGAACTTTTTATTTTTTCAGATTCAAAATAATGTGTGGTTTGGCTGGTCAGAGCCACAGTGGGATTCAGAAGCTGCCCAGGCTGCTCCATGGACCAGACCCAGGACACAACAGCAGAGTGCCCCTCTAGGAGCCAGCCCTTGGGCTCAGCCCACACAATGCTTTCATGTCACGCATGGGCCACCACCGTGACACATGTCACCCTGTTAGGTATTGGCGCTGGGGCACCGACATGAAGCAACAAGTGCACCAGGAGGAGGGGAGCTGGACTTAGCAAATGCCAAACACCTCCTGCACCCCAACGCCTTCTGGTTACCTCAAGGCCAGACCAGCTGGAGCCCAGCTGCACCCCAAAGCCCAGATCCTTCCCAGGGCTCTGATGAGTGTGTCCTGGGTGCAAGTGAGTCAGATCACGCCGACAGCCCCACTCCTGTGACAGCATGTCCAGACAGGGATGCCCTGCCCTCGGCACTGCCCGCCGCCCCTCAGCCACTGCAGCTCTCCTGCACCCAGCTACCAGCAAGCCCGTAACAGTTTATTCCATCTAATTAACTTCTCCTTCCCTATGCACCTGATTTCTGCACACAGTCAGGGCTCCCTGGCTTCTCCAGCCCACTGAGCTGCCAGCACAGCTTTTTGTTTCAGCACTTGCCTTTCCCTGTGCCCAATTTGCTCCAGTTCCCCCCAAAAGGCACCAGCAGCAATGAGCAGCCCTGGCCCCGAGAGCAGCGTTACTAAAAGCAGCCAGGGCTACAAGGCGGCAAAACTGAGCTCCTGACCCACCGTGAACTCCTTTGAGGTTTTTCTGTTTGTGTTTTGTTCTAAACCCTAGCAATTAGGAAAACAGAAAAAGCTTTTATGTAATTTGCTTTTCCTCCTCTGGCTGGGCGTTCCCTCCCCAGATGCCACCCTGCAGAGGTGCTTCAGCCTCTGCCCCGCTCTGTGGGCTCCAAAACATTGGCAGCCCCCGTGGTGGAGCAGGAGCTCTGCTGGGGAGAGATAAAGACAGGGGTTTTCATCTGCAGCTGACAATGCCGGCTGCATCATTTTGGACTACTTGGGTGTGATTTTTCAGCCGTATTGAGCTTCCATCCTCTTGCTAAGAGCTCCAAGCAGCTCTTTTCTCTTTGGTGTTCCCAACGCGCGTCTGGTCCTCTCCCTGCAGATGTCCCGGTGCCTGTGTGGCCCGCGCCTGCGCTCCCAGCTGAGCCACAGCCTTTACAAATCCCTCGTGGCCCAGGCGTGTGGTTTCTCCAAAGATGTATCTGCCACGCAGACTGCGATGATGTGAAAAAGTAAGAGCTTCTATAATTAGAGAAACCCATTGCTAATTAGCTAGCAGCACAAGCTCGCACCAAGGCCAAAGCTATTAACAGTCTGCAGCCGCTCAGCCGAGCCACGCTCAAGCCCATGACAAGTCAAAAAAATAAAGTTAATAAAACATCCTTGAAATGAAATACAGGTCATGTACTTGATCTGCATATTTATAAAAGCCTAGCCTAATCCAGCCAAACTTTCCAGAAAAAAAGATCTTGCAGGTCTTTGATCCTGCCTGTGCTCCCTCAGGGAATATCAGTTTGCCTTCAGCAAAGTCAGACGGGATTAAAATTCACCTTGAAAGGAGCAAGGTCCGCCCTGGGTAGGGGAGCACCACAAGCGGTCTCTGCAAAGCCGCAGGACACTGCCCACGGGCCGCCTGCCCCACGGGAGAGCGTCTGGGCAGCTACTGAAGCACTTCCAGAGCAGCCACACTTCACACCCTCAGCACCCTCCCAGCTGAGGGCTATTGCAGCACCTGCCAGCCCAGCATTAAAATCCCCGATCAGATGTCAGAAGCGCAGAGCTCCCCTGTTCCCAGGGTCCAGCTCCATCTGCTGAGCCCAGAGCCTCATGGCAAAGCACCAGACTTCCTCTTGGCAACTCATTTGTCCAGCTCTAGATACTGAGATTCTACAAAAATCCCATTTCTCACCTTCACTTTTGGGAATCCCCCTCACACCAGCAATGGGAGCGAGGGCACGGAGCATCCCTGGGGCTTCACTCCAGGATGGATGCCGCAGGGCGAAGGCAGCAGCCTCCTGCATCAGATTATCCCCCACTGCTGCTAAAACCCCGCTCCCGCAGTACCACAGGGCTTGGTGCCACAAGCAGCTCGGCAGAGGCACGGCTGGGGCAGGCAGCCCCGCAGGCGCCGTGGCGTGTGCCTCCTCCCCCAAGGAGCGACACGAGCTGCAGAACCCCTCCGTGCCGGAGCACCTGGGCGGCCATAAACACCGCGAGCTGTCAGCAAGCTCCCTCCCAGCAAAGCGAGGGATTTGGCACAGCGGGCGTGAAGGAGCGTGTCGCAGGCTGGGGGATTAATGACTTCACCCAGGGTGCAGATTCAGGGGGAGGAAAAGTCTCTAAGTCATCAGGGCTTGGAAGTAGAAGATGCTCCTCTGCAATACCAGGGGGCTGAGGGTTGCTCCGTGTGTTTGCAGATAGAAATACTTGTGCAAACACAAGGGAAACTGCAGATATTATCCACCAAAAAAATTGCCCAGGAAGTGGCTCCAAAGATTATCTTCTTGGATCCAGGGTTGTAGGAAAACATGGTTACATGCTAACAGGATTGGTGGTCTCAGGGGTAGGAGTCAAGTAGGGGGAATAAAAATGGAAGAACAATTAAGATAAAACCCAATAGTTACAATAAAACCTCTTGTCTAGGTCGGGTCCTGCATAGAGTGGCTTAAGCCCCCCCTCTTCTTGCTGATCAGACTCAGCAAACACCATTGCTGCAGAGCTCTACAAGAACCAAAGCAGTGGCACCAGGCCCCAGCCCAACTCCCCAGTTTGGCCAGTGCGCATCACCAGTATGGAGCTGGTGTGACACCACCACCTCATTGCCACTGCCACCGGCCTGAGCAGCGGTCCCTGCTCTGACCACCCTGTCCTGCATCTCCTCCAAGAGCCAAGTCGCACACGTTGAGTGATAACCAACTTCCAGACGGGAACACAATGGACATCTCGCTGTAGCAAACACCATCCTTGCAGCCCTGCAGGTCTGTTGGCTCCGGCTCTCCTCCTGACTTTGAAATCCCTCCCCATCCTCCAGTGTCCCTGGGTGAGTCAGTGCCCACACGTAGGACGATGAAAACAATCTTCCATCCCTCTGGCGATGGAGAGAGCGATTGCATGCTGTCACCACACAAACATGCTCGTTTCTCGCTCCCTTGGCTGCAGAGAGAACACAAAGTGCACAAGTACCACTGAGGCTCAGAAACGAGAAGGTAAACCAGGGGCAACGAGCACACGCACACTTGCCAGCGCGCACACATGCTTCTGCTCACAGGCATGAGGGCATCCACAGGCTTTCTGAATTCTTGCTCAGCAGTCCGGTCCAAACCTATGGTCTGCTCTCTGATCTTTTCCATCCTTCCTCTGCTCTTTCATTCTCCATTTTAACACATTAAAGTGTGAGCTTTAAGCCCCTCCACGTGCCGCCCAACTTACACCCATCCCTTGATCCCTGCTCCGGCCTGGGGCTGGCCCATTGCAGAACAAAACATCAGCTCCAGCTCTGCTCAGCAGGGAGGGAGGAGGAACAGGGCACTGCAAAGAGAAGACTTCTTGCCTCCCCAAACGCAGAGGTGACCCAGAGCCACTGGGGCAGGAAGGAGTTTGGGGTGGTGAAACCATCCCTAGCAAGGCTCAGGGCACCAGGTGCTGGTGCCAGCTGGCAGTGAGGAACCTGTCAGGTCCAGCCAGGACCTCAGCCAGAGGACACTGGGACACTGCAGCCACCTCCTCCTCCAGGAGGACGGCACAGGTATTCGGGTGCTTGGAGAGCATTGGAAGGACAGGACAGACCCACACCAGGGCTGCAGCTCAGCCTGGCTGCCCAGCACGCTGCGGGGATAAACTAACGCACACGCAGAGACTTCTCCCCCCAAAATGGGACTTTCAGCAGGCTCGAGTCCTGGTTTTATGGCCACAGCAGTAGGCCAGAAGGAAAGCAGGGATTTGCCTGTAGTTACACAAGAAGTTTGTGGAGAGGAAATGAGCCAAATTTTTCCAAGTCCTCGATTAGCCTCCCAATAATAGGATGCACAGCACTTCCTCTGCGAGCCGCAGAGATGCTCAGAGGCGGGAGGTGCCAGGTCTCTCCTTCCAAGGTCAGGGAAACGCCGGAGGAGATGAACGCCTCCCCCTGCTTTCCCACCTCTCCTCCTGGAGCACAGGGAGCTGTGGGCAGGGGGCTGCCCCGCTGCACCCCCAGGACCCCACAAAGCCCCATCCTGAGTCATGGAGCGCTCCATCCCCATCACATTATATCGGGATGAATCACTCGCTGACCTCTGCCTTCCGCAGTGTTCAGTTTCTAATTTTATGGGCTGTATCAACGGGGTTATTGAATCCAGATGTCTGCAAAATGCAACGGCAGCACACAGAAACCCGCAAGGAAAGGAGCTGTTGGTGAGGACCGGGGCACGTGGTTCATTTTTTCATAAGCAAACCCTGGCTTAGGAAAGAGAGAAAGGCATCTCATCGCCCCTGCCTGCCTGGGGCTCTGCAGGAGCAAGTGGGAGGCTGTGATCTCCACAGGCCAGCTCGCATTTCTCTGGATAACTGCTCCTTGCACTCCCTTCTTCTGAAAGCATCTTTCCCCCGAGGCAGCGGCTGCACAGTTCAGATGGGTCCCACCTAGGGGACCTTTAGGAGATGCTGCAGAAACACAGGTCCTCTGCAGCCTTGGTGGGGACACCAGCCCTGCCATGGGAAGAGCATTGGGATGGAGCAGAGATCTGGCTTTCCCAAAGCGAGCTCTCCAGCACGGATCAGTCATGGCATGAGCCGGCCAGCGGCAGCCACCCCTGACAGCCGTCTGCAATGGGCATCTGGTTTGCATAAAGCGCAGCTGGCTCTGAAACAACAGGAGTGCAGTTGTCCCGGTAATGCAAGTAGTAAAGGAAAAAAAAAAAAAAAAAAGAAAAGAAAAATAACATCCAAACTTCCTTTAGAAACCTGCTGAGCAACCTGCCTGCAACGGGGCTGTCCCCCCATGGTGGGTAACCCATGGCATCGCCCATGCCACATGGGTGATTCCTGAGCATCGACAACGTGGGATCTGTACAGGCACAGGGGGATGGAAAGGATTTTTTTTCTCTTTTTTTTTTTTTTCTTTTAAAGACCTTCCTGTCCCTTCCCTTCCCTGCAGCGCTGACATGGCAAATCTGACCCAAGTCTCTCTGAGGTGGGGATTGCCAAGAGCTGCATGTGGCTGCACACCCCCCAGGGGATGCTGCCCAGTCCCCTCCATCACCAACAGCTTTCTGCAGCAACACAGGCCCTGCTTGCTTCTCACTAATGAAAAATGACTGCAAACTGTTGTCAGGAAATGAAAATTTTGGCCATCTTGTCCACACCTTGGCCTCCAGTCCCCCTGAATAAACCCCAAGAGAACATCTGCCTTCTGCAGAGGGGCCAGCGCTGGTCCCATGCACGGCTCACGAGAGGTGGAAGATACACCAGTGCTTTGTGGTGACCTTCTCCCCAGCGATGCTGGGGTGGCAGTGGGGAATTTCTCCACACCCACCTTCTTTCCCACTGCTGTAGGGCACAGAACAGTCAAACCAAACAGAGACCTGGCGGATCAAGGCCGTCTTTGCTCTCCCCTTTTCCCTGCAGCTCCCACGTCTCGCTGCTCGGGACATATGGAAGTTGTGCAGAGAAGCAGAGATCCAGGAACACATATGGGTTTTCTCATTTTCTACCTTGTCACCTTGGAAAGAGGAGAAATCTAATATACAAAACAGAGGGAGACGGCAATAAAGAAGTTGACCTTCATGCTGGTATTCCAGCTCACGCGGCTGCGCCTACACCAAGTCGCTCCTGCCCTTGGCTGCTCCTAGGACTGCTCCTGCCTCGCAGTGAGGCTCTGCTGGAACGCGGGAAGGAGCCTTTTAGGGCAGTCAGTGAATCCGGGCTGATATTTTTCTTATGCACAAGCCACGCACACGCACTTTGAGAAAGCTGAGAAGACCTGCAGGGGATGAGTTTAACGTACGGATGTCTTGGTGCCAAGTTTCAGCCTAATGGGAATCACAACAGCTGACTTGCAACACCCCACTTTGAGGCCAGGGTTTACGGGGAGGGAATCTCTGCCAGACCTAGAAACTATAGCAACTGCTGAAATAAAATAGCATTTCAACGTAAAGATATTTTTACAGCATATTGCCATGTTCCTGGAATGGCAGTTTCCAGCATTTTTCAGATGTCTGCTGCCAGAAGATTTCGTTGGATTAGTTTCTTAGTAGTTAAAGGGGGAAGGATAATATTGGGTTGTCAAATACACCCCTTTCCCTGCAGTGGGAAAAATTATATCCTAAGAGGTGATTCATCAGGTGTTGAATTCATGTAACACTTGATCTCAACTAACTAAAAGCTAAGATTGCCTCAGGGCCCAAACCTGGTTGCACTGAAGTCAATATGACTTTTGCAACTGGCTTTGGTAAAGCAACTACGAACCAACCCATGATCAGCCTCGCCTGAAGCCTAGAAACCCATAATTCATGCTATTCACATGATAAGCAGCAAAGAGTTATGATCTATGACAGATTAAGGTTTATCTCAGCTCAGCTGAAGCAAGTTTTACTGCTCATTTGAGTGAGGCCAAAACTCCAGCCAAAGTCACTGGACTTCATTTCTGGGTGCAACCGTTTCTTCCTGTCCTTCCACTCCAATGCTCGTGTCTTAACACAGCTCTTTGGTCTTTTCTGTCATAGGAAAATTTATTTCAATATTAATGAGGGTGGAAAAGATGATCCTATGAGCAGAAGTCAAGTTTTACTGGTATACAAAAATTGATATTCTACCAGCGGACATATAAATTGGTCCTGCCAGCTTCACCACTGACCACACCGGGGGGGGAATTAAAACCCATCAAATTCTATTTCAAAGAGATGCTGATATCAGATCCAATGCTACATTAAACTACTGTTCAGAGAATTTTTCATTCCTGACAACTCAATGCAAGCGGTCCTGGCACCTCCATGAACATAACGACTGACAGCTGTAACCTGCAACAGGCCTCGTCTGGCTGGTAATGCTGAGATGCCTCAAGCCTGACCAGTAGCCTCCCTTGTGCACTAAGTCCCCTGTCCTTGGAGACCCACCTGATTTACCCCATTCTTGGGCCCAATCTCTCTCTTCCAAGGTACCTTTTTAGTAATGCACACCTTCTTCCCACAATTAGCTTTGAGTTTTGACAGTTTATCAAAAAGTTTGGACGCCCACCATGTTCTGCTGACGCAGCTCAGGTCTCCCCAGCCCTGTCTCCTCTCCCACCACCACCAGTTTCCCCCCACGCCTGCAGGAAGGTGTGCTCCACACCTACACCACCAAAATTCACAGCCACCCACCCAGATGGCTTGTGATGGCCCAGGGTTGAGGTTTTGCACAGACCTTGCAGTTGTCTCTCCTCAACACCCACCTGAAGCTGTGGCCCACAGTGGAACTGTAGCTACTCCCACTTCTCCTTCTGTTGGTACAACATGGGCGTAAAGCCAAAAGAAAGCAGAAGCAACCATCCCCAGGAGATAAACTTGATGCAAACTTTTTGTTTACCAAGAAACGTTGCCAATCTATGAGGCTTAAAGCAAGGGATGGATCACACCAGGTACACACGGTGTAAAACAAAAGGACTTTGGTGCCCTGCTTGGTTTGGAGGGGCTGATACCTGCAAACAAGCACACCTTGGGCAGCCTGGAGTGAGCAAACCTTGGCGACACCCTTCTCATTATTATGTGGAAAATGCATATCCTGCTCAGCCTCTTAAACAAACCCATGCCTCGTTAGGCATTAGGACTGGCGAGGGAGAGCTGCTTGTTTGCTGAGTGTTTACCGGAGTCTTTTCTGCATGACTTGGTTACGCCGCACACACAAACAGCGAAACTCCGTGGGTACCTGGGCAGGGAATGACCCATGCACACGAAGCATGTATTGTTGGGATAAGCTCTGCAGGAGGTGTGTTCTGCTCAGCTCCCTGAGCCAGACCATCCCACCTCACCTTGTTTACCTGTCCAGGGCGCCTGTGAAATGCAAGTGGGAACCATTATACACCCACTCGGGACAGGCAGGAACAACACCACCAGGTGCAGAGCAATGGAGAAACAGGCGGGCGAAGAGTCAGCCTGGCTCCCGTGGGTGACGGGTCCTCATCTGATACAAGGATTTACAGCGAACAGCCAAAGGGCAATGCCCAGAGTGGAAAAAAATTGAAGATCTCCAGTGCTGGACCTCCTGCCCATCTGGAGCTGGTAGGTCTGGGGTGATCTGGGAGCCCATAGTGCAGACAGACGATAATCCCAACAGCAACTGCACGGCTCGTGGGCATCCATGACCCAAATTGCCTTTCCTCCTTTCTGTCATCTCCCTTCCACTTCTCATCGCCTGCTGAAGATCAGCCACTCACCGAGCACGGTCTCATGGTGGCAGCAAGTGTGACAGCACCCTCGGCACATTGGAGGATGGAAATAAAACCCAAAGGCACCCCGAAACAGAGGTGGCTTTTCAAAATGTCACCCTTAACTCCAGCATTGGTTTGCCACCGTGTAAAATGAGGCTAATGAAACCTGCTTGTTGCCTGGGGGGGATTTTGAGGCTTAATCAGGCAATGTCTGGAGATTGCTTTGAAGATGGAGAGTTTTATTAAGTGTTAAACTGGAACATGATGGATCCACTGATCTGAAAGCTCTCTACACAAAGAGGCTCAATTAATCTGAAAACTGTGTTCATACTTCACAGAACGACCTGCCGTAGGTAAAGCTGCAGAGTGGATGTCTGGGGGCACATCTCCAGCTGGTGCAAAACAGCTCTGCTCTGACTGGGACAAAACTGTCCTGATTTACACCAGCCAGGAATCTGGCTGTTTCACAAGAACGGGCCCATTCCCCTAAAATTCATTATTAGACTCATCACCCAGATGTTCACCTATCTTAGAAGGGAGGAATTGTTATTTTCATTATTTAACAGATTTGGAAATGAGACAAGGGAAGAGTAGTGAATTACCTCGGGTCATGCTAAATATTGGGGATTTTTTTTACTCAAGTCTCCAGGGACATCAGCCACCTCAGCCATTACCCTTCCCCTTGAGCCAACCTTGTTGGCCTATACCTCACACAGCACCAGAGGTCAGATTTTAGCAAGTTGAGAGCAGAACATGACCAATGTTTGCCCAGGGAATACAAGTGGCACTGAGGAAGCTGAAGGGGCAAATACATTAATGATATAGGAATGATAAAAAAAATAACACCTTCAATATTGACATACAAACAATAAAGGGGAAGAAAAGGCTCTCCAACATGGAACTACATGGAACAAAGATGTCTGTCCCTCTGATTGCAGAGCAACACCTGTCACCTCCCCTCAGCCATCACCGGTGGTTTTCAATGGCGAACATTTTTGCATCTCACTGCCATTGTCTGTTCTGGGAGTTTTGCCCATTTTTTCCGCATGGTGCACAGCCAGGAGCCCCATCCTGGCCTGGAGGCAATGGCTTGTGGTAAAGCCCAGGGGTGCCTGTGTCCCCAGCTGCATTTGGAAAAGCCCTGGAGCCCAGGTCCTGGGGTGAACAGCCCCGCAGCGCTACCAGCACACAGCTAGATCTGTACTGAGCTGAGAGTACGGGGAGCCGCGGAGCTGAAGAGGGAAACGTGCGCTGGCCCAAGCCCAGCCTGTCCCCCTCGGCCGTGGCTCCTCGCCCTTGGCTTCCCCCGCCACAAATTGCTTCACAGCTGCCCGAGAGGCCAAAACAGCAAAGGCAGAGTTGGAATTGGTGTGTCCAACACCTGGGATCCACAGGGGAGGGAGACCCTGCCAAGAATTATTTTAACCTTCAATATTTCTGGCAGCAGAATATCAGTCAAATGGTTCCTACCGTTTTTTTTGGGTTGTGTCACTCTGACACAAGCTGGTCCAGACCAAAAAAGATCCATGTGCTCAGAGCGAGCAGGGTTTGTTTTCCATGTTAATGGGCTTTCAGTAGCAGGGGGAAAGGGTGCCTGAAATAATAATCCTTAATAAATTCAACAGACTCGAGAAGGAAAATCATGCTAGATACAGCTAATAATATACTGTACAGATGCAGTGCACATTTTTCTCCTCCAAACTACCAGTAAGGCTAGCAGTAGGGGACTTTTCTCCTGCATCCCCAGTCCTGTCCACAGAGCCAGGGGGAAAGGGTTGTCCAGGGGCTCACCCCCAAACCCACAGCAGCAGAGGCAGGGGGGTCTGAGACAGCCCCATCATACAGCGCGGCACAAGGGAGCTCTGGCAGCAAGAACATCTTCCCCTCCGAATTATTTTCTGAAGGAATTTTAGTATTCCCCAGTTTTCTCACCTTTTTAAAGCTCGAATTGCCATTTTTGGTGCAAGTTACTTGCTAAGAGAATTTCGCCCTAAAAAGGTGGGAATCTAAATGAAAGATTTCAATGGAACTGAACTACGCTGTTTCCAGGTTGCCATAAAAATAAAAAAAAATAATTGTAATTGTGATGTTTTGGACTAATTCGGAAAACTTAGGGAAACACCCAGGCAGGGGGAATACCAGCTGCATGCCATTTCTTGTGGCTTCCTGTGCAATTTGTCACTGCAGGCAGAGCTGAGCCTCATGACCTGGCACGTGCCCACAGCAGAGGGCACCCAGGCGGGAACCCAGCAGGGCTCGGTGGGCTCGGGCAGCTCGTCGCACCACGGCAATTCGGTGACGTGTCTTGGCCCAGAAGCAGAACTAAACTGTCCCAGGGAAGTTGACAATAACTAACCCCAAACCCATCGCACTCAGATGTACCCCCGTGCTCTCGCTGAGTTGGGAGCAGATCTTGAGCTCTTTAGCAGGTAGATGCAAATCATGCCATGGCAGCACCCAAGGCTCACCCCAAGGTGATTTCCAAACCAGTCCTCATTTCCTCTCTCCCCCCCCTTTTCTCTCCTCTATTTCTGCAACTTTGGGTTACGGTGGAAAACTAACAACCATTGCAAAACGTCCATTCTGACAACAGTATGGATCACACTGATAAAAGTGCTGGGCGTTTGTCTCGGTATAACCTTATGACTAATTCAACTCAGGTTTTCCAAAGTTTCCAAAGTTTTCCAGTTAAGGAAGCTGGACAAGAAGGTGGGGGTGATTTTTTTCCAGGTTGTTACGTGAATGGCATCTATCTTTAGAGGAAATTACTGCCCTGTTGAAGGACACTGGGAGCTGTCCCTGGGTTGAGGAACTCTGGGCTGCTATGAGAGCAAGGGGCAGATACTAATGCACTGAAATTACTTTTTTAAATTACTTTTTAAAAAAATCATGTGAAAAGCAACAAGAGTGGCTTTTTTCATCCCATTATTTGACTCCAGCTGCTGACCTTGGCTCTGGGAAAATAATTATTCTTGACTTCGAAGTGGGGAGGTTTTTTCCGCCAAAGGCAAAAGTCTATAGATTTATACTATTTGGAAAAATCAAACGGCTGTGAGCCAAGCCATCCAGCTTATAAAACACAACCAGCCCTCCAGGGATAGTTTAAAGCTGACCCTGCAGCACTGAAATTCCAGCCATAGACAATGCAAAACGTAACTTGCACCATTTTCTTATCTGCTGGATGCTTCCATCAGTGAGGGCTTCAGAGACAAAGAGTAGCCAGAAAAAGATTGAAAGAAAAAAAAAAAAAAAAAGGGAAAAAGTCTCCGAAATAAGTTTGTGGCCATGAAGGCGAAAAGGCCCGGCAGGCCAGAAGGCAATCTTTGTCATCCACACAGCCAAGAGTTGCAAAGGCAGCCACAGTCCATGCTTTTTCCATTGTGCTCCGCCAAAAAAACCCTCAAAATTCTCCTGGGACAGAACACAATCCATTCTCTGCTGCTCTGGCAATCCAGGCTTAGATCCTGCTTCTGCCTAACAAAACTGTGAGCTCTGATGGTTCGTTCCTACATAATTAGGACTCGTCTGCTGGTGATTCATTTAGTCTCCAGTTCTCAATTTTCAGCACAGCTACCTGGCCACATGGGCTCATCCCAAGCGAACAGATGCAACAGCGTGACAGCAAAAAAAATATATGCCAAGGCTTCAATAAAAATAGAGCAGCAATTGCTCCAACACCAAATTCTGAATAAGGGCATGATGATGAGACATCCACACTGAGTCATCTGGGCATTCAGCAACTCCCCTCTCCACGTTCGTACCACACATTCCTCTGCCTGTCAGGATAGCCTAACCCATCACCCTGCAGATGAGACTTTCAGTCCTCTTTAACTGGAGAAATGCTACGAGACCAAATCTACAAACACAAGATCCACCTCCGCCCATCTCTGTCCCTAAAATAATCAGTTGCTGTTTGAGAGCCCCTGTGCGCGTGTGTACACACAAGGGTGTGCATTCACACCTCAGGGGTGACAGCTCCAATAAGGGATAAGTTTTAATTTCAAATTTCCAATGGTTTTGGTCGCCAGCCTCCAATCAAGCAGAAAGCGGCGTGCTTTAGCGGTGCACAACTGTAGACACCAGGGACGAGTCACCAGCATCATCTTGCAGCATTTCACGTTCTGACTGTTAAATTGCCCCATATGCTGCGTGCAAAGTGCAAGCGGCTGAGATCACCCCTTCGCTAATCCCCCCGCTTTTACCCAGAAGTCCTCCGCAGATGTAGGAGCATGCTTCGCTTTCGCTGATCACTCACAGTGGGAAATTCTGAGAGACTGAGCTTGTGACTGAAAGATTTTTGCCAAGTAAAATATTGGCCTGCGACGATGTCCCAACAATACAAAGTAGTCGACACCATAAAATAAACAATTGCAGAGAGCACAGCAAAAGGGTATTTGGAACCGCCGAGGATCTTGCGGAGGTATTACTAAGCCAGTCTGGAGTTAGCAAAAGCAGTTTTTATGACAAAAACAAGTGTCAGTCTTTCCAACACCCCAATCCCCACAGAGAAAGAGCATCTCTGCCTAGAACTGGCCACATTGCTGGCTGCTTTCTTCAAGTTTCATAACTTTTACAGTATGCAGAAATAATAGAAAGAGTGAAAATACGATCAAGGCAGAGTACCCATAAAAGAGTAAGTATACATATGGTCACACACCCCCGCACTTGGATATACAGCTAGAAAAGGCAATAGAAGAACGAGAGGCTGCCATGTTCTCTTAATGTATCACAGGAAAAGCATTCTAATTCCAAGCAGAAACTTTCTGTGCAAGAATCAGCTGGGCTTGATTAGCAGCAGCAGTATAGCTGCCTCCCCATCGCGCTGAGAACATCAGCAAATAGAAAGCAATGAAAAAAAATTAAAAAAATTAAATACACCATGATTATCTGTTGGAATGACCAGAAAAGCCCTTCACAGTTAGGATTTCCAACTTCTCTAATTTCTGCTCTCTTTGCTGCCACTATAAAGAGTGCTAAAACATTCATAGGTACTAGTCAGCCAACATCAAGCACATCTGAGCCAAAGGACATGAACATCCTCTGAGCACACCCCCCATAACCAAGTGCTTGCCTGAATCACAGTTTCCAGGTAAGAAGTTATTTGCACTTTATTTGTCAGAGGCAGATCAGATTTAAGGTCCATGCAGCAGCATCCTAACCCTGTCAGATGCTTCAGAGCAGTGGGGGGGGGGGGGGGGGTGGGTTTCACAGCAGCTGGGTGGTGGCAACATCTACTCATAGTCTTGTTCTCTGTCTCAAGCCAAGTTTATTGGTGGAGGTGGACTAAAACCCCCCGCTAATGCACCTCTTTTCCAGAAACCATCACTGTCGACAGGAACAGCTTGGGTGGGGTTCACCTGCCCTTAGAGTGTCTCCAAGTGACATGGTCAAACCCAAACAGGTCACCCTGTGCTCTGATGAAGCCCATGATGAGAAACCATCACCCCCAGGGGAGGGACCCCCACCTGCCTTAGCATGAGGTGCCTCCGGGGGGGAGGTTACTCATTTTTGCCTATTTATTCTGATTATAAAGAGATCTTCGACCAAATAGCTTAACCCTGGATATCTTGTAGATAGCTGAGGTTTGGCGAGATGAATCCCACCACCGATAGTGCATGGAAAGCTGGCCCCTCTTCGGGTCCTACATCGTTCCAGCCTCTATTTACCGTTAGCGCAGTACCCCACGGGAAGGAGCACGGCAGCGAGCACAGTGTCTGAATGTGGGGCTGGGGAGAGGCACCAGGGCAGCCCAGCACTGACAGGCCACGTTAACCTCCCAAATGCTCCCACCTCCTCCCAAGAGGGCTGCCCAACGCGCTGCTCTGCGTTCCCACGCCTTGTTTCAGCACATCTTCAACACCCCGCTCAGTGGAGCACAGCCTGGACATGGTTTTAAAAGTCTTTCGTTGCCAAGTGAGGGATATTTCGGTGACCTTTCTCACCATTTCCTATAGCAATGGAATACTAATTTAAAATGTCATGCCCTGCGGCTTCCCCAGCAAATAAAAAACTAACACACAAATAAACAAACAAATAGACCAGATGAGCTTTCTCTATAAGCAGCAGAAATAACACAGGGTAGTTTCCTGGGGATTTCTGCATTGTGGTTGGATTCTCTGGTGCACAATAAAGGGTGTGCTGTGATTGAAACTCCTTCTGTGGTTGCAGCATTTATAGCATTCCCCTGTGTGGATTCTCTGCTGTCTACTAAGGGTTGAGCTTAGATGTCCATCTTCTCCTTACCGTACTATTAGTAAAAATGCTTTTCTCTTTTGAGCTGCTTATTTCCACACAATTTTAGACAGAAAATCTTTGAGACCACTATCAAAATGTCAGATTTTGCTCAGAATGGCCCATGGGTTCAAAAACTAGCACGCAGGAGGGAATAGGGGTGGATAAATACAAACACACAGCCCCATACAAGCACACCAGCCTTTTTTCCTTAGGGAACTAGGATTAAAAATTAAAATACTATTTAGAATTTGAATTTCTGCCATGGCAATCTACATTATTTCCTATTTTTAGCTAGTTTAGTTTTGAAAAGAAAGAAGTCTTCTGTGATCACATTCTGCAAGTCTCCACACCTCCAAAGAGGTTCGTATGCAGCTGGCTGGGACCAGCCATGTGCCAGACATGGGTGGAAGTCTCCAAGACTGAGTCCACATACGTTTTTTGAGAAATCAGCAGCTGGGTAACAGGAAGAGAGACTCTGGATCCTGGCACTGCAGGAAAGGCAAAGCTGGTCACCTTCCCCAGCCAGCTCACACGCAGGGGCTGACCAACAACTCCCTGCCTACTTCTACAAAGACATTTCCAAAGGCAGACTTTATAGCTGGAATTTAAGAAAGCAGGATGCACAAGAGGAGCCAGATTTCTGAAGGTCACCCAACCTCAAACTTGTGTGTTGGTGTAATCCCACAGGGTCTCATTCCCTCCTTCGAGGCAGGGGTGCACTCTTGCTCATCATAGAAATGTTGCGACACAAATCAGCATCCCTCTTTAGAGGTGGTAGATGCACAACTCTGAATCCTGGCCTGTTCTCTCTACAGTAAAAGCATTGTGTTGTCTTGCTTTCCTCACCAAAATGCATTTTGGCAGCCCTTGGGTATCTCTTTCACATTTGAAAAGCAGCCCAGTTTGTTTCATGGACTGGTAATGCATTTGCTTCCCTTGCCTTGTTCGTCTGATGGTGTGCTTTGCAGAGAAATAGGTTGTTTTCAAATAATAAAAACTACTTCTGTAAATCACTCATCGTGTCATTGTCCACAGCCATTTTCCAGAGACCGCATCACACCAGGCTCTAGCTCCATTTCAGGCTTTGAATAAGACAGTCCCATTTAGCACACTAGAGAGCTATAAAGGAATGTTGAGCACAGCACACAAAAGTTAGAGGAAGGCATATTTTTAACACTTTAGCTCAACCACAGTTCTCAGAAGATATCCCAGCTGTCAGCTCCTGGAGCGACAAGCAAGCAAAGCTTTGAACAACTGCCACCTCTTCTTATCGATCCACAGTGCTGCTAAGCCAGGACAAAGCTGCAGATACCTTCAGCCTCAACACATAAAGACAAGCCAGCAATCAAACCATCGGCACGGACCAGGGCTCTTGCTATAACCGCACTCCAGCTATTGAAAGGTGTCTCCGTTATTGATAAAGTGGTGGAAGATCTCCATAGGACCAGTGGCCCACACAGGCAACGCCTTCCCAAGGCGGTCCTTTCAAAGCAGGGATGGAGCTAGGCAGCGTGTGTCCAGGTCTTCCTTGCTTGCGTGACACAGGAGGCTGAAGGCAAAGTCTCCTTCCCCCGCACTATCAAGGCTGGGCTTCCCACGCACATGAAAAATTAATTTCAAGAGTCTGCTTTCAAGTTGCAGCAGCAGGTGCTGAGCTGTTTGCTTTCACTGGCTCGGAAGTGATTGCTGTTTGCACTTTTCAAGATGCTCGAAGTAAGCAAGAGTGGGACACATGAATCACGGCGCATTAAAAAAGTAACTGAGGCTGAAGAGGGCCATGGCAAAAACAATTACAATCTCTCCCCTTCTGAGCTGAGCAGATGTTTAAAATTATGTCAGCGACCTCCAAACTGTAAACATTTCTCAGGAAAATGTAGTATGTAGTTTGCAAAAAAAGGAGATGTGCCCGATGTAAAGCAGAGGTCCTTGCTCAGCAAGCCCCCTTTGAGCAGTGGGAACGTCAAACATGCTTGACCTCCAAATCAGCAAATAAGCACATTATAAACAATGTTATTAATGGTTCTGCTTTCACTACAAAGAGGAGTCTCCCTGTTTGTTTAACATACAGCAAGCTGCTTAGAGCATACATAGTTTCATGGCCAAACCATATTGGAGCAGTATATGGAATTTGCTGCTATTGTTTCCAGCTCTGCTGTTGCGAGACTGCAAGGGGTAGGTGGCAGGAGAGGAGAGATGCCTAATCCCAGCACCGTCAAGATCACTGTCATCATTTCATGTTTAGATACCGATGCCGTGCCTTGAATCACCAAGTAGTCACCACCCAACAGTTCAGATAGATGTGAGAGGTCATCAGCTCCTCTATGAAACAGACAACAGCCTCCAAGTACAACAGGGGTGGATGTCTCCATCCACGCGGAAAGTCTGCTCAGGACTCAGTAAGCCCAGAAGAAGCTGCTTTTGCCTTGGGTAGGAGGACAAGAACCAAGTGAGGTGCTCTAGCAGGACCTGGTTCTCTTCCCCATGCATTCCCACACACAAAGCTGTATGCTACAGCAGTGTAACTGGTTTACATCTCCAACAGAAACATCTCAGCCATCCTATAACCTTCCTGCAAACAAAGCTGAGCCTAGGCAGCTGGTCTGCATCCTAACTGTATCCCAAAGCGCTTTGGAGTTTGTCCATCACACACTACTCAGATTCACATTCTGCACCACTACAACCCAACGGCAGGTACAGGAGCCGCCCCAGACAACTGCGTGGCACAGCAGCAAATGAGACGGGAAATTCCCACCCAGGGTATCGAGTCAGAGGCGTGTACAGCAACACAGAGGCTAATGTTATATAGACTTGCCCAGACATCAGTTTCTAAGATCTTCCTTCACATCAACACTAAGCTGCAGGGAGGCCACCGCACACATCTCCTGAAGAGGGGCTCTGATAGCAGCAGAATTGTCAGAAGGTTTCAAGCCACCAAGGAAATCCCTAATGAAAGTCACACTGGTTCTAGTCATGCCTGACCCAGCCCATGTGCTGCGTTGGTGTAACTGAGCAGAGCTGGCTCTGATAGAAGCAGGGAAGGGCTGAGCCAGTTTTGCTGTGGTTCGTGAGTCTAAATATTTCAAAGCTGATCCTCAAACCGCTAAACCTTCCCAAGTGACTGTGCTGCAACAGCCAAAGATCTCGACATAAGGAGTAAGGAATGCAGGCTCACATTGAAAATGCATTAGATCAAGGGTTAACGCAAACCCAGAGAGAAAATGCAGAATGAAAGGAAATAGAGTTGTCCAAAAGCCTTCCTACCTGTGCAAACGAGTAATGATTTCCCGAGCAGAGAGATAAAGAGCAGAGACCCACCCAACGAGCAAGTCAGCAGTAACTGCACTAAAGGGGAGGAAATGGAAGGATGCTCCCTGGGGATTACATATTCCTACACTGAAAGTCTGTGCTTTGCAATGGACTTTCCTGGATGATCTTGGGCAGGACACAGAGGCTAAGTCAAAGCTGTGGGATGCGGGGTGGCCGTGGGAGCCCAGCCTGTCCCGCAGGGCAGACAGGCGGCAGTCTTTCTGCTTCTCAGCTCTTCCAGATGACAAGGATAAGAAATCCCGTTGCTCTTTCACAGGCATGTTGAGAAGATGCACACCAACGCTGACGAGGCTCTCGGGGACTGCGGTAAGGAGACCACACCGATAGCCAGGCTCCGACAGCAACACGCAACTCTACAAACATTTTGTTTTATGCAGATGACTGATTATTTTTACCACTTAGGGACTCATCCACATCTAACGAGATTCCTTCAGACCGGTCCGATTTTCTACACTGATAAATCCCTTCCCTCTACCCCCAAGACATTAGTTACTCTCTCCCTTATTTTATGAGCACAGAAAAAAACCCACGGCAGACTAAACACCTCCCTTGTCCTGGAGACTGTGTGGAGCAGCAATTTGCCATTAGGAACAAAACAAGCTGATAGCCGAGCAGCATCCAGGGAAATGAAAAGCAGATGAAGATACAGCCCCCCTATAAGCTCCAAAAACATCCAGAGAGGCACGGGAGAAGTAACAGGGCATCATCACTGTGAAAGGGGATGACTCTGAGACCTCCAGAGGCAAAACCCACAGCTGTGATTTATATCAAGTGGATACTGGGCTAAATCTCAGCATCTCAGCGCTTTCCCATTAGCAACAGCGTGCACTCACAGAAGGCTCCTCGCAGCCTCTGGCTTCGGCCGCATTACGGAGGAAGTCGCAGGGACTGAGGAATGCACACCAGGGAGAGCAAATAAACAGAGGTGTGCAAATCTGCTAAAAATAACCCAGGAATTGCGGCTCTTGGAGGGGAACACAGATACTTGGTTGTTCACCACCATCTACCACAATTGAAGCCTTGTCTGAACAGGTGGGTGGCTTTCCTGGCAAATCCTATCTCAAAAAAAAAAAAAAAAAAAACACATAACCGCACAGAAAAATCCCTCCTCAGTCATTCCTGTGGCCCCTCTGTTTTCATCTAGATTCTTGCCAGAGGTTGTCAAAACAAGAAAGAAAAATAAAGCTCCAACATGATTTTTGCTGTTTTCCTGCTGCTTTCCAGGGCATTGGTGTGTCGTTCCAGGCAGCCCAAAAATGCCAGCGAGCTGGCGACACGGCAGCCAGCAGTGCCCAAAACACAGAGCAACCTGTCTGAGACTCCCAGCAAGGATCCTTGATGGAAAAGGACCTCAAAGAGTCCAGTAAGAACTGGAAATGGGGCTGGAATTACAGATCCCTGTGTGCTTGAGGTCTCAAAATTGAGTAACACGGGCATCAGCCATGGCAGGAGCAGGGACTGTGTGCGAGAGGAAGCTCAGCAGAAGCTCTGGAAAGATTGGGTTGTGTAAAACCAGTGAAATGCATCTCCTGCCAAACATGGGGGTTGCAAACCAAACCCCCTGCTAAGAAACTTGAGTACTCCGCTTTTTTTTTCCAATTCTGGCCTCTAAGCTAAGTACGGGCATCTCTCCTAAAGTCAAGAGTGATCTGTGCGTGGTAAGAAATTGCTTTGCCTCAAAATGTCCTGGTGACGTCTTCTGTTTCCTTGACTTCTTCCTTAATTTGAATGTTCCAAACCCAGATAACCACAAGTCTCCCAAAGCAGAATCTCAAAGAATATATTTCTCTCGCCTTT
>NW_010123378.1:52621-68790 GCF_000699245.1 Pterocles gutturalis
TTCATCTCGCTCGAGTATGAAATTTGATGAAAGGCTCCTTAAAGGGTAACTCTCCAGCACTGAACACATTTCCCAACACCAGAGAGCACATGCAGCAACAGGAGCACAACTTTTTCCATCTTTCGGTTTTCAGAGTGCAAACCCAAGCTTAGACCCAGACTAGCTGATCTCTTTTTTCCATCTTTTGGTTTTCAGAGTGCAAGCCCAAGCTTAGACCCAGACTAGCTGATCTCCACTTGCTGCAGAGGATGGGCATAATGACCACAGCCATCATCTTTGCTCTGCTCCAGCCCTTTGCTGGAGATGGAGGCAGGACCATCTCCTGCACTTTTACACCCTCATTTCTGGAGCAGATGCGATGGATGGCAGGAGCTCAGCTCCAACGAGAGGTGTGGAGCCCATTGGAAAGGTTGGTGGATGGCACAGTCAGACCAGAATGGGGGGTACAGCACAGAGCATAGCCCCAGAGTGACAGGGATGTGTGACACCAGAGCTGTCACCCACCTCAGAAACACAGCACTGGTGCCTCCCCATCAACAGCGGGTGTCAAACACCCTTCTGTGTCGCATTTCACACTGTTTCATATCTAGCCCACAGGAACTGGTTACTACAGCCTTCATTGTCAGCAGAGACCACTAACCTGCCCAGCTTGCCCACAGCCTGCCTCCCACCAAACGCACTGGGGCAAACACAGTGGGGGCTGGGGGTCTCACAGGGCTCTGTTGCACCATAGCCCAGTGTTGGTTTGAAAGTGGTTGAGTGCCACTGCTCTGGTCTGGGACAGGGGACATCCCCTGCCCTGGCACACACCACAGCAAGCCCAGGAGCTCTTTGGGTCCCTGTGCTGGGGCTGCAGGCACCCCAGGGCCAGTTCAGTGGAGCTGAGCAAACTGGGCAACATCAAGAGGTTCCTTCACCTGGTCCTGAATACAAAAGACTTCACCTAATGACACGAAAAGAAAGAGCAGGCCATACACACACACCACGATGCCCCAGGGACACCACATCACGCTCTGTGATATAAAAGAAAGAGTAGGCCATACATACACGCCATGATGTCCCAGGGACACCACATCACGCTCTGTGATACCCCACCCCGAACACACGCACCCAGCACAAGGCAGACTGGGGTCCACCCTCGGGGTGCAGATGTGCCATAGTAAACTCAGCTTAGCTCCCCTGAGCCATCCCATTCTTGGATGCTGGTAGTCAAACAGAGCCGTATCAGTCCAGCTGCTTTCTGATTTGCTTCATGTAACCTCAGCTCAAGTGCCTGGAAGATAATCTGTGGTCATGGCTTCCCGTGGGTCACTGGGAATCCTACAGACCCTGATCAAAGAGTCTCTGAGCTGGGCTTCAGATCTGGCTGCTCCTCCGCTGCTTCAGCCGTACCGCAGCAGGAGAACAAGTCTGGCCTGTGCCAGGCTGATACTAACTGCAAAAATAATCTTCAGGCTGCATAGACATAGGAAAGTCTTTGAAGGGAATAAATAACCCACTTCACTTGCAGAGGCACATGTTTGACCATATTACCTCATCTCAACTGCAAAAATATCCATCTCACAGCTGGCCCTCCTGATTTCTTCCCCTTACAAAACTGCATCCAGCTCCCCCTGAAGCTGCTCCAATAGCCTATTTAACCGGTGATGTCCTTGGCCATTTGCTCCCAATTTCAGGTGAAGAAAGGGAGCCTGAAATTTTTTATGTACCACTCAATCACTTTTTTCCTTGCTCGAGACACCTGGTTATAGCATTGTGATTTCATAAATACTATAGAGTGTTGCTTCTTTATAGCAGTCAGAGCAGTATTTTTCTGCTCAGACGAGTTTTCAGTCTGGTTAAGCCCCAATGACGACTCTAGCAGTTACTTTTATTTGCAGTGCTGCCTGCAAGCCAGCTCAGAAGCTGGCCTTATGCTAGTTATAGGGTTTCCCAGGCAATTAGCCTCTGCATTTCACAAAGTTATGGGTAGGAACAGTATTCAGAGAAGGCTTCTGAAGAAAAAAACAAGGCAGCGGAGAGAGAGGATGGAATGACACTTCTTTCAACTCAGCAGTTAATGTCTGGGTTTTTAAGTTTTCCACCAATGCAGGAAATACCGTTGGGAAGGTTCAAGGTAACGAGGATACAAGAGTCAATCTTCCCTATCTTTTGTCAGAAACTGGTCCAAGATTTGCTGCTCTTATGCACACTGAGGAGTGCTCTAAGAGAAAAACCCCTCTCCTGCTGCACGCCCCCCAAAGCGCTGCACAAAACCACCCTCCAAAAGTCATCATGAGCACTGGTGGGAAATGGTCCCTTGGCTGAGCAGGGATTGCTGTGACACAGCATCACCCATCCAGAACAAACTGGTGCAGCCCTTGGCTTCGAGGAGTTTCTTCCCAGCACAGCTATAGCTCTGTGTGCCTCACAGATAAGGGCTGCCTAGAGAAACCCCCAAAACCTCGGGTGTTGGCAGAGGAAAAGAGATTTGTCACTTGGATCACTCTTTCTAAACTACACTGCAAAACTTAGAGACATCGTTAATGTAAGATTCAAATCTACTGTCAGATAGGTGGTTGGATCTCTCAGGACTTCTTATATCCTCCAACAAATACATCCATGGCCTCAACAATGCTGTAAGTTGTATGTCAAACCACATAGTCTCCTGCAAAGAGGTAATTCCGCATTCTATGCTGTAGTCTCAAATAAGACACTTGCAAAAAAAAAAAAAAACAACCCCAACATAGCTTAGAAAAACCAACGATTTTTTATCTTAACAGAGTTCTTGTTTTTCTTTGCCTTCTGATATTTAGCCTGCAGGGTGAGAAAGCCTCGCATTTTCTAGGTTTTCTCTATGACTCCAAAAAGTAAAACCATTTTTCTCATATAACAACTTTTTCAACAAGACCTCGGAGTCCCCCTGAATCTGAGACGGGAAGAGGGGGCGTTAAGGAAACCATGAAAGTTGCCAGGACTTTGATAAGGACATGGAAGCAGACACAGCCATCCTGGCATCACGGATGGGAGCAGCAAAGCAGACCGGTGACTAATACCCCGTCCAGCAAACACAATCCAAAGCAATTCAGGTCAAAAAGTGCTGTTTTCCTCTTTCACTTAAAAAGCAAGACAGGAAATGTATAAAAGCTGACAGGATCATTAGGGATTTTATAAATGCTGCTTCCTGTGATACAGAAAAAGGAAAGAAGAAAGGCACGGGGCCAAATTATGTGCTAGAGTAGGCGCAGGCGACTGCAACACAAAGCAATGTGCTACAAAACCTGCACGCAGAAGAATAAGGTGATCCAGGATCTGTTCTGCAATGAAAATGGGGGCAAAGTTTCTAACCCATCCAAGGTAGGTCACCATGGGGAAACGCTCTCCGGCACCTGCGCATCTGATGAGTCAGCAGCCCTGGCCCCAACCTGAAACCTAAGGAGGCCCCAGGATGGGAGAGGAGGTTGGTTTTGTTTTATTTTCTCCAAGGCTTTCTCTATGAAAACATCACCTCCTACCAACATCAGACTGTTTTACCGAGCCGACAAAGTTAAATAATGAATTTGGCACTTTCCTCCAGTGTCCGCTACCCTGCTCCGAGTCACGCGCTGGGGATTTGGGGGGAGAAGGGCTAGCGGGGGGGCAGGCTCGTATTTGTCTTGGAAAGCTGCACACCAGCCCAACTTGAAGCATCACTCAACACAGCCGGCTCTTCATTTTGCTTTCCCCCCCCCGCCCCAGCAGCGGGCAGGGAGCCCAGCACGCTGATCCCTGCTCCGAAAGCCTCGTGCCGTCAGTACCCGTATTCCAGCATGCTCAGAAAAACAAAGCGAAAAGGAAGGGGTGTCATATGGATTTGTTTAAGAAGAAAGAAAAGAGCAAAGAAATAACCCTCACCACAGGACAGCATAGCTTTACTAGGATGCTGTGGGGCTGGAGGGGTCCTGTTGGGCATGGGAAGGGACCACTGGCGAGCCTGAGCCCCATAGGCAAGGAGGCACGTCAGCTCCTGATTTACCAAGCAGATAATTCCCAACCAGCTCAACATCGTCAGGAGAAGGAGCTCCGGTGCACGCCAGCTGCAAAACTTCAACTTCAGAGGGACTTCAGCACTGGCTATCGAGTACCAAGACAGCAGCCCCCAGTGTCTCTGGGGGCTTTGGGAATTTTGGACCAGAGCGTCTCAGTCCTACCTCAATCCCTTTGTAGGTGAAGCCAAGAGCAATGCAAGCAGAGAAAGCAGGTGAGGTGTGTGTAAATCAGGATGAATTGCAGCTGATGGCCTGGGCGAGCTGCAGGGATGCACAGCACCTCGCCAGGGCCCCTGCACCCAGGTGTATTTGATGGCCTGTTGGGACAGATGGAGATAAGATTATGCCAGAGAAGCCACTGGCTGTGACTTTGACACAGCCTTGAAACAAACGCAGAGAAACCCACCGTGCGCAGCAGAGCCAGAGCTCTCTGTGGAGCGTTTAGATTGTTCAGCAGCCAAAGCAAATACATTCGCTCTGCAGGTTACAGAAGGCTGTTAAACCAGCCATGCAACCAACCCCTCAAAGCCAGAAACGATCTTCTTTCTCTATACTGGAGCCTAATACCTACAGTGACCCTGTTAAAGTTCACCAATTCTCCTGCTGCCCTCAAAGGATGCACATTATAAATAAAAGGGTGAACACTTCAAGCAACAACACACTCCAGATTTTTTTTTATTAAATAGTTGGCCTTTTTCTACTTGCAACTGAGTTCAGTCCTACTCAAAACAGAGGGGAGAACAGCAAGGATTCTCCTTTAAATGTCTGCCACTGAAGTCTGATATATCACCACAGTAGAAAACAAGGGCTTGAGTAAGGAGTGGAAGAGGTCTCTGGGTTTTATTTAGGGTATTGTCTTGCAAACACCCACTGCTCAGTCCTGCACTTTTTCCCCCAAGGACTTCCTTTGGGACCTTGCCTCCTGAAAGGTGGTGGGACAGGGTCTGCACTGGCTTCTTGGAAAGGGGGTGGCAGAAAGCCCCTGTGGGCTTGTTGTAGGAGGAAGGGATGGAAAAACCCTGGATGTCCCTTGCTCCTCGCTTCACACAAGTAAGATGTCAGCTGCAGGTGACGGGGACCACCGGCCCAATCCCACAGATCAGGTGCCAGGGATGCTCAGCAGAGGTGGCACATGGCAGAGCATGTTCTTGAGATAGCAACCTTGTAAATGACATCCTAGGCACCGGCTGGCTTGATAACAAGACAGACTTGGAGGAATATTAATTACAGAGTACCTATCTCATGAGGTTTTTTTAATCTCCAGTGTACTTTGTGACTAATGAGTCATGTTTAACTTGCAGCACCAGCCTCTGCCCTAACTCCAGACTCCATCAGCACTAATTACTGCTTCTGTTGCACTGAGCCCCAATCCAGCCCTGCATGCCCTGGCCTGGATGCTCTGTGAACACATTCGGCTCACAGGAAAGAAACGTCCCTGCTCCTGCTCTGAAGTAATTTGTACAAAATCCAGGAGCTCCAAAACCCCCCACACCCACCTCTCCGGAGCGCCTGCTGTAGGAGTGTTGTTTTCGTGGACAAACAGCTCCGGTGCCCTGTGCTGGTGCAATCCCCGCCTATCTCATCACCATCTCCACTTCTGTCAGCAAACAAGTCCTGAACACCACTCAGCATCCACCCAGCGCCCTGCTTGCTGCCACAACATCTTCTTACACAACAACCAGACAGGCTGGATTACTTGCTGGCACATGGTTTTCTCAAGATTCACTGCTCATCAGAAATCAAAGAAGGATTTTTATGTTTGTCAAGATGATGGCACCGAACGTTACAGCAGGTAGGCTCACGTTTGTCAGGGTTAGAAAGCCTTCAGCCTTCAAGCCATAAACCAACCCTTAAAGGAATAAGAAAAATCTTTCCCCTAGGCAGAGGTTACTCAGCACTTGCTGCTAAGAGATGGTTTTTCCTCTGCCTCCCAAATGTCCAGCCAGCCAGTGGAGGAGCATGGTGACCGATGGCCATGGGACTGTGCACTGCCTTAGTCGGAGGCTTGGGGGAGCCAACCATTTAAAAAAACAGCAACAAAAACAGCCACCAGAAAACAAAAACCCAAACAAAAACCACTTTCATTTATTTTCCCCTTCACTGGCAGTATAAACACACTGCAACTGCTCCACAACAGCACACTGCACACAAATCATTTCTGTGGTTGTTTATTTACTGAGATTATAGTCATACCTCAAGGCCTCGTCTTTGATGTCTGGAAACTTTGTGGACAAAGTTTTCTGGAGGAAAATGATGACTTCCAGTATTCCCCATCCATCCCAGTGACCTGCCCAAGGTCACGCAGCTGGGTGGTGGCAGAGGGGGGACAGCACACCTCTGCATGGGGCACTCCCGGGCGACCTGCTGCCACCCCCATCCCAACTGCAGTTGCAGAGGCACTAAGGACCATGTCATCAGGCAGCAATCAAGGATAAATTAGGCAGCTAAACCCTGCGTGGGATCTTGGCTCACATCCATTAGGAAAAAAATTGGAAACAAAGTCAACTTCACTTGGAGTGAAGCATTTGCTCTACAGCTCTAAGAATGCATGTAAATAGGAAATCAAAAAATCCCAACGAGAAACTCCACAGTGAACCAGAGGAAAGAGCCCAGGAACATTTGCACAGCAAAGGACAGAGCTACCCACACTAAATTTTCACACTGGGGGAATAGCATAGATTAACAGACATAGAAGACTGATTTTTTTTTTTTTTTCCAAGCAGGTACAGGAACCAAGGAGCACCAACATACACAAAAAAAACCCCACCAAACTTACTACAGGTTAACGAACCCTCAGCTTAACAAGGCAGAGGGTCAGGAGAGCATCCATGTGATTCCCCTATGGGAAGGCCAGATGCTGAAACAGGAGATGCTGTTGTAAGCGCAAGGGATCCCCCAAGGACTGACCATAGCCCATGTCCCTCTGGCTTAACAAGGTCCAGGGACACGGCACAGCAATTTATAGAAAAGCAACTTTGACACAGGCTGCGGGGTAGGGAGGGAGATTTCACACCAATTAGGAAATGCTGTGAAGAGGAGCCTGGGCAGAGGGAATAGGGTTTCAAAAAAGACATGCTCTGCCAAGGCACTGATTGTATCTAATTGGAATATTTTTAAGCAAATGAAAGCAGAAATGCTAGCAGGAATTTCTACATGTAGAGCAAGTGGAGAGAATATTGTATATTCCATCTGAAGGGGTAGCAAAGGAAAGACAGCCGAGAGCAGTTTTCCAAACGGAGAGCCAGACAAAATAATATATTAGACCCAGGTTTTGGCAGCAGGAGCCAGACTTTAAGTGTCTCAATACAGGCCCAGAGAATCTTTCACCTTCCCAAAGCCCCCAGTCCAATCTCCATTTAATGCTGTCTAAAACTCAGTGATCCCGCTGAATCCCCAGTTACGATGTGAAGACACCACAGGACTGACCAGGGAGAGACGCCAGCTTCGTTGTCAGAAGGGAAGACCCAGGCTGTGCTCAGGTTTAGGCTCACAGAGTTCCACATTGACATTTTTTCAGTCCCTGCTTGTTTGGGTGAGATCAAAAAACAGAAAAATTTGGTGAACAGCTTACAGTTACGCCTGGGTTCTACTTAAAACCAAATGGCCCACACCAAACCGATTCCAGATCTGCTCAGACGACTTGCAGCCTTTAAGGCATCAGCCAGGGAATCCATATGAGACTCAAGCTTGAGCCTGAGTCTGGCAATGGAAACAGGACTCTCAGCTTTCAGCAAAGCACCGTTAGCCTCCTTCAGCCTCACTCCATCATCACCCCAGTGCCTGTGCTGCGGGAAAGCATGCATCAGCACGGATGAGGACAGACTGCCATACATGGCTCAAAAGCTACCATAGATCCACATGCTGCAGATTTCTTTCTGCTGGCTTCTCCTTGGCGTGTCCTACATGAAAACAAGCAGGGGAGCAACTGGAGAGGAAGGGTGACAGCAGAGACCGGCTAGATCCCAGCAACTGCTGCCCTGGCTGCTGGACTCCACAAGGTAAATAAACCCCCAGGAGCATCACCTCTGCAAACACCCAGTGTTCACAAGCTTAAAGGACACAGATGAAGCAAAGCGTTTGTGAGCAAAGAGCGGGCATTTTTCTGAAGCATCTTGGTGATGTAGAGAATGGAAATTAAACAACATGTTACACTATTCAAAAGCTATGCTGAATTTCTCCAAGGGCCCTCCTAGATCCAGCTCCGTTTTATGATATATTGCTTTTCAGGACTCACAGCTGCATTCCTGAAATAAGACCCTGGAACCCTCTGAAGATACACCAGCACTGTGACTGCTCCAAGATCAAGAGTAACTTATTAATGCATAGCAGAGGCATGTGAATTGAAGGGGCAGGATGAGCTGCCTGCAAATAAACAAAATGATATGTTCTATTTTGAGGCACAAGTGTGAGCGGATTGCAGTGCTGAGAGGACCCTGTCAGATCCTTGGATAAAGCCCAGCTCAATGCAAGAAGTCAGAGCAAAGATGTCTAATAGTTTATATTTGGGGTACACAGAATGAGGAGATGGATTGAAAGTCTGCTCTTCGATGATCTAAAACCCCCAGGACAAATGTCTCCTCCTTCCATTGAAGAACCACAGACTGAGCTGCTGTGATTTCCTACTGACACCTTTGATACGGGGTTTAGGATTTTGGTGAAAGTGCTTAAGAGTGGCCCTGAAGCAAATTTAACTTTGGGGGCAAAGAAAGCCAAAGGAATTTGGTTTCTTACAGTATTTGTCCCTGTAGGATAGAGTTCTCTCAATATTTGCCTGCCCAGTAGCTGAAATTATGATTCTTTCCTCTTGTGCAAAGTCATAAAACAAAGGGTGACAGGCAACAGGTTGCACTCCACACTTCTGCAAGAAAACACATTTGATACTTACCCAAACATCAGACTTAAATATACATTTTCTGCATTTCTCATCAGATTTGTTCAACCATTGCACAACCATAGAGTCCTGATAGTTTACTCTTTTTTTGAAAACACTGGCCTTTGTGCACACATGGGTAGTTCTCACAGGTATTCCCTCTGGTTTGTTAAGTTTGTTGCAGGTCTTGGGACTCCATAAAGGGAGAGCAGACTCCCTTCTGCCAGAGAGTTAATAACCAGCACAGAAAGCAGAGTTGCTGCTGACAGACATTGTTTCTATAACCTACAAGCAGGGAGGGCAGAGGCGACAGGGGAGATCAATAGACCTGGAGTGTGTGGATAAGTCAGCGTGTCTCTGATCAGGTTTCCTTCAGGGGCTGGATCTCCTTTTTATTTTTCCCTTAACAGAAAAAAAAAAGTCTCCCAGAATGGAAGAGTAAGTTTGAACATAGATCTCCAGCCATAACAGAAAAAAAAGGAAAAAAGAAAACAAGAAAAAAGGAAAAAAGCATATTCTTCTCCCATTTACACTGGTGTGAAACCAAGTGATCGGCTTCCAGTGCTGTGACTGCGGGTACAGATTATCTTATCATTTTACATGTTTTCATCCAGATTAATGAAGCTTTCATGCTCAGAGCATTTTGGTCAACACTTAACATCAACATCCCATGTTAAAGTGCTTGTAAAAGCATTTGTAAAATGATGAGTAGGACTGTTATTTTTACAGCCAGGATTCCTAAGAAAATGAGTCACAGGCAGCAACACCACCCATTTCTTTGTCCCTTCCTCTCCACCACTCTGAAGCTGTTGAACCTCATGGTGCATTTCAACCACCTTTGATAAAGAAATAGACCTCAGAAGTATATTCAGACCCTGCCAGTTCTGTAGTTTCCAGAGCCTTTCCAACACCCCAAATTGCAGCAAGGTCTCCTCAACCCTCCCCAGAGCTCAGGAGCTCAAGCAGACATCCTCCCGGCTGCACTGCTCCGGCTCAGAACTGCATCTTAACACATTTCCATATCTACATACAGGTGCTGAAAAAACCCTTAGAACCACCAGATCCAGCTTCTGCCATAGCTGTCCAAGGCCTTTTCCTGCCTCTGAACCAGATCCAGCTGCTTTTCTCGCAGACTGGTACACCACCACCCTAACACGTGCTTTTTGGTGCAGCATCTTCAATTAACTCATGCTTGTATCCCTTACTGCTTTCATCCTGTACCCAAAAAATGAGCTTTTGAGACTCCTGCTCACATCTTTTCCCGACTCTTCCGGTGAACTTGTGGCCTCCAGCATGTTTTGCGTATCAGCAAGCACTGCTTGTCCCACGGGTGGGCTGGTCCCCATAGCCTGCCTCTGCCCTTATGTCCCCAGCAGCTGCACTGGGAGCTGTGAGGCTCAGCCATCGCAGCACTGCTTGACAGAAAGTCAGGATCGGTGCACTGTACAGGGCTCTTCCTCCCCAGAAAAATGCTGTTATTCATGCAAGGCTTAACACTGGACGTACAGATGCCAGCCACAGACCCTCAGACCTGACGTTTAACATCCCAAAGCTATTTATCACTCAGCACCCTTATCCTGATTTAAAATCCCCAAGTCACAAGGCAAACAACTTGGTGGTTCATTTTTCTGTACTTTTGTATGTTTCTGACTGCCTTTCTCCTTCCATCTATTCAACTGCTTCAATTAGCTTCCCCAGCAATCCCAATCTCCGCCGCTCTCCTCAGTGCCACCATTGTGTACCCACAAAACCTTTGGGGCTGCCCCATCCAAGCATGTCCATGCTAGTTTCCCCATCAATTCCTCCACAACTTAGCAGTGCCATCTGATTCACAGCTTTTATACGTTCCCCGATAGCAGAGACCCCAGCGAGCTGCTCTGGTTGCCTTAGCATTTTAAACAGCTTTACCCTGAACCGGTCAGCTGAAAACTGCTTATTCCTACAGAAAAGGAGATGACATCAGCTGATGCGGGATAACCATGACAACCTCCCCGGATCAGCAGGGCCACATGCTATTTGAATAAGGAAGGAAAGCTTAACTCTCAGCAACTTTCTAGGCAGGACATCCAGTTTTAATTGAGTGTATGGATGCCTCTGCAGGAATTTCACCTGTGCTCCTTCCAGCATTTTTATGAATTAAAGACTCCTAAGATCTGGAAGAGGCTATAGTACTAGCGGGAGGAAATATTTTACATTCCTACCTGACACAGACTGACATGCAGATAAAGAGGATACTTCAATTTGTTTTCTAGCAGGCTTGCACCAGCAGCAAGCAATTGACAGTTTTGCTTAAGAAATGCACTTTGAGATTTGGCACATAACAGGACATCATGAAACAGGCTCCTCACCTTTAATCATCTGCTAAGAAAGCAGAGAACTGAGTATTTCAAAGCTTGGGTTTGGATTCAAAGCTTGGGTTTGGATCCAAACCACACCAAATCCATTTTCAAAATGCTATCTTCCTATGGGAAGGGCTCTGTACCTGATTGGTATTTTTTCTGCTCAAAGTGGGCTGTAAAAATTTTTAAATAGGCTGGTGTGCAGAATCAAGAGGTAATACATGCCAGATCCAGAGAGGTTAATTCTCCACTGCCACAGTTTTGAAGCACGGTTGCATTCTGGAAAGCCCCACATTTATTTTCTACACCGTTGCTTTCCAACACATAAACTCTTTATTAAAATAAATCAGTGTAGGAGGATTAGCCTTCTGGATCCAGAATCTCTTACTCCCCAGTTCTTCATAATGGTGTATTTATAAAACACATGTGTCCCATTTTGGGGCAATTTAAAGTTTGCCTAGTACATAAATGCTTCATTAAAACAGCTGCTCACAATCTGTTAGCATAAATATTTTCCACCCTTTTCTGATCATCGAGAAAGGAGGCCAAGGCTCGAGCCGTGGATCCAAACAGCCTGCGCGTTGGAGGTGTTCACAGTTTACATTCACATGCATACTTCAGGGCTCCAGCCTACTATCCATGGCTCCCTTCCAGGCTCTGCGAACGGCTATTTTGCACCACTTTGGTCCTTCCAGATGGAGAAACCTCCAAGAGATGAGGGCAGAAGGGAATCCAGCTGAGTTTGCAGGAGTCCTGAGTGTTTCTGTGCAGCAAGACTTTACTGGGTGCAGTTGCAGGAACACTTCAGTCCAGGGTTGATGTGTCCACTGCCAAAAAGGAGCGATTCCTTCCCCACCGCCTGCCCCTGCCCATCTGCTCCAGCCCTTGCCCCAGCCCTACTGTTCAGGCAGCCTTACAGCAGGCTGGGTCAAGAAACTGATTCAGCTGGGAAAACAAAATTTCTCCTCATTTCTCACCCCTGCTTCAAGTATTTCTTACAAGTTAAAAAAGCTGCATCTGAGCAGAACAAAAAAAAAAAAAACCCAACAAAACCCCAAACGTGAAGGATACAGCCCAGATTGTGCTGTTCCAACCCTAATAAATACTCCCAGCCTGAAACCAGCAGGTCGAATATGACTCGCATACACAATGAACATCTCGTCACCTATAAACGACATCCTCATTTGAGCCGAGCCGGCCCCAAGGGGTCTGGCCCAGAGCAGGGTAGTCTCCTCCTCCTAACACGTCCCTGCCAGCACTGAACAAAGACTTGTTCAGTGGCCCAAAAGATCTGTTTGACTTGGAAAAATTAATCATGCCCCAAAAGCCAGTCTCCTTGAGATCAGGAGGCTCAATTGCACCTTTCATTAAACCCCTGCCCTTCTGGAATAACTGCAAGCAAGTCAGCAGGGTCACATCTGATTCATACTGCGACTGGGGATGAAACCTGAACCGCAAGCTCAGATCATTAATCCTGTTATCTTGCTGCCTCCCTGCATCAATCCAGAGAGGAGGAAGCCTCTTTATCGCGGTTCTATGCCTCTCGATGAAATAATTCAACTGGATTAAATCAGCTCTTTGGACGCATCAATCACGCTATTGTCCCCAGAGCAGGATGTTTCCTCCTCAGCCTTTAGCCACCTCTGCCCTGACCCATATCCCAAGGACTTCCCTGCACATCTCGCTTGTGCCTGTATTTCACATTTACTTACACAAGCAGCTGTGTCCCGTGAGCAAGAGCAGTAATAAAACCTAATAAACAATAAAGTCAATAACTCTTAAAGTCATGGGGTCTAAGAGATGCAGACAGCAATACCTAGTGAGATTTTCAATAGAAGGACCTTTCTCCAAGCAGGATGCCTTGGAGCTTTTGAAACTACCCCTGAGCACCTGCCTGAATTGAAGTCTCACCCAGGGACCCACATTTTCAAAAAACTTTCACTCCCAGCAGCTCTGTAAGACTTGGGCAGTGTCAAATGCTGAATATCTCCAAGGCAGCATCAGAGCAAGGCACCAGGCAGATATACTGTCCCTGTACACATGTCTACATATCAGAGCTGGGAAACCCAGGGAGCACAAGAAGCAGACAGGGCAACAGGAACCACAGTTCTTTGCTAAAATCTTTGAAAACATTGGGTTCTCCAATAGAGAAACTTTTTCTCTTAAAACTTTCCTGCCACAGAGCTGAGAGCAAAACCCATGTCCTATGCTTTGACTGAGTTGATGTGCTATGACAGATGGGGAAAAAAAAAAAAAAAAAGCTGACAGATAAACAATTTTTCCTCCAACATGTAACTTGTGGGGATGCTGCAAGGCTCACAGGATGAGTTTTGGGGCACCAATGGTGCTGCTCATTCAGCAGCACAGGTAGAAGTGGGGAAAAAAGCATGGAAGCAGAATCTCCCCTGGGATCCTCACATCCAAAGCCACTTTTATTCTCTAAGCAGGAAATATCTCCTCCTTCACAGAAAGAGTCCAGAGCTACCAAGGAGCCCCCCTGAGCTCCTCACGAACCCCCACGTGAACTCACGTCAGGGAACTAACTGCTTCTGTTACACAGAGATGGGGGCAAAGGGACTCTGGGGTAGGGAAGCAAAAGTGATCAGAAAGGAGTCACTGGGCTACATGGGATTTGGAATCTGGACATGTGAACTTTACAGTAACAAAATCAGCTTTCCATAGCATTATTTACTCTCACGATACAGAGATAAACCATCACTTCCTTACATTACCCTCTTCCAAGTGAGAGCAATGAGAAACATGACAAAAAAGCATTCCCATTTAAATTCATACTCTTCCCCCCCCCTCCCTCTCACAAACACACATTTGCTTTGAGCCTCAGGTTAACAAAAACCACAAAGCCCCACTTAGCCAAAACCACAACATTTTCCTTGATTTGGGGTCAAAACTGACAAGTTCTGCCTGTTCTCCTCCTGCAACCATCAATCTTCTCAGGTTCACTCTCAGAGCACCTCAGTTATACTGAAAAGTTCACAGACCTGGCACAACTTTGGGATTTATTATTAAACCTGCCAGATTTCAGGTTTGATTTATGACCCTTTCATACAGGCACGTTATCGAGTAGAGACAGGCCCTGCAGTGCATGCTGTGAGGCATTCATAAAGCTATAAACTTTGAAGCCAAAAGGGACCACTTAGATCTGGGCTGACCCCCCGTATAAATGCAGAGCAGCCACCCCTCCAGCCGCCCACAAGGAACAGGGTTGTAGCTTTTACAATACTTCCATATTTTCTGTTTTTCCACCTCTCTGTGGTTTCTAGAGGCTGCTTGCAGGAGAAAGGACCCTGCGGAGCAAAGCAAGAGGGGAGCAACCCCTCACCATACCCTCAGTTCTCCCATGGCTCAGCAGATTTCTGCAGCGACGCGGAACACTGCAGGAAGAGCACAGGAAGGCAAAGTTGTTCCTCTTATCAGGTTGTGAGCTACAGACTTTCTCCCCCCATCAGAACATTTCAGCTCCATGTATGATCATGGCATTGATTTTCCACTTTGGTTCAGGAGGATCACTGCACCTTTTTGCATTCAGCCTCGTGCCTCCACATTCAGTGTCATGGTTTGACCCCAGATAGCAAAAGCCCCATGCAGCCGCTTGCTCCCTCCTGTCACAGTGGGATGGGGGAGAGAATTGGAAGAGTAAAAGTGAGAAGACTCACAGGTTGAGACAAAGACAGTTTAATAAGTAAAGCAAAAGCCACAGGCACAAGCAAAGCAAAACAGGGAATTCATTCACTCCTTCCCATTAGCAGGAGGATGTTCAGCCATCCCCAGGACAGCCAGGGTCCAGCACATGTAAGAGTTACTTGGGAAGACAAATGCCATCACTCCATATGTCCTCGCCCTTCCTTCTTCTTCCCACAGCCTTATATTGCTGAGTATGATGCCATATGGTGTGGAATATCCCTTCGGTCAGCTGTCCCAGCTCTGTCCCTTCCCAGCTCTTTGTGCACCCCCAGCCTAGTTGCTGGTGGGATGGGGTGAGAAGCAGAAAAGACCTCAACTCAGTGTAAGCACTACTCATCAGTAACTAAAACATCCCTAAATTTTCAACACTGTTTTCAGTACAAATCTAAAACACAGCCTCATGCCAGCTACTATGAAGAAAATTCACTCTATCCCAGCCCCAACCAGCACATTTAGCCCGAAGCCTCTTCTCCCCTGGCTCCCCCAGAGCCCCCAAAAGCACAGGGATGGGGCAGGATTAAATGCCTGCTGCATTACACCAGCTCCCCTGCTTTGGGGCACCTCCTTTCTGGGCCAGAAAGTCACAACCTGAAGCACTTCCCTGGGATTACAAAGGCAGGGAAGGATGGTACAGACACACCCCCATCCTCAGAGACCTGTTTGCCATCAATCGCTCCACCACCACACCACAGGAACAAGCAGAGCTATTACCAGCCTCTGTTCACCAATGCACTCACTGCCCTAAACACAGCTGGGACCTCAAAATTCCCAATTCCTTTGCACATCCTCCCAGAGAGGGCTGATCTGGCTTTGAACTTTTATTTTTTTCCCCAAGTGTCACAGCCATAGCACTTACCCATCACACACTGGCACCAGCACAGTCCTAAAGACCAGGACCTGCTAGAGCAAGGGGTGCCCAAAGGCTCCTGGCCAGCTGTGCTGGATGCTGCAGAGGAAAGCAGAAAAAAAAACCACCCCAAAATAACCTACTCAGGATTCCTATCAATGTAACCCATAGCAGAAACAGAAATTGGGACCAACTAACACTAAACCAGAAGATAAACCCTCCATTTGTGAGCTTCCAGAGGCCTCTGAGAGATTACAGCAAGCGTGGAGAGGAAATAGTAAAAAGCATGCACAGGAAACCCTGATGCTTTGTCGCTAAGCCCCATGTCCAGCATGAAGTAGCTTATACTCTTTTTCTTGGATTTGCAAGGTGACATATTATTTTAATCTATTTTTATATATATA
>NW_010123379.1:0-822 GCF_000699245.1 Pterocles gutturalis
GCTTTAAATAGAGATTTCATAATTTTAGCATAGCAAACTAAGTGGCAGAGCAAAATCTATTTATGAAATTTTCTTCTCTCTAAGGATTGCCGATGACACAAATCTACAGGCTTCTCTAACTAGTCAGACAAAGGGCCATGAAATGTAAATTGAACTTGCTTATGCCAGTGGCTGAGGGGAAATTAGTTTTCTAAAATACTTACAATGATAAGTGCAGCATGTTTTGTTACATCTCTGGTTTTGTTGTTTTCTAGTATATTTGCTATTCTGTTTTTCCTCAAATTATATTTTTATACTTAATATACACAATAAAAGTATGGGAAGCATGATGTAAACTTCCAGGAGAACTGTGGTTCACAAGACAAGATGTACAGTTTTTGTGCCTAAAACTAAATTAGTGAATTAGTTCTTTATAAAGAAATGTAGAACTATTCAGTTTCAAGTAAAATATAGAGCTATTTTACCTTACCATTTTATCTTTTTCTTCTACAGCTTCGCTGTGTGGAAGATTTCCAGACTGTTCAAGTGATCAAACTTCTAAAATATGAAAAGAAGGTGGCTAAAATGTGTTTCTTAATGATCTCCACATTCCTTATTTGTTGGATGCCCTATGCAGTGGTCTCCCTCCTGGCGACATATGGTTACAGCAACCTTGTAACTCCAACAGTAGCCATCATCCCATCTTTCTTTGCCAAGTCAAGCACTGCATATAATCCAGTCATCTATATTTTCATGAGTAGAAAGGTAGGTGCATTAAATATTTTCTTATTTGAATAATTATTACCCAATACTACAGTTGTAGAGTTTAGATCTGATTTACTT
>NW_010123379.1:845-1245 GCF_000699245.1 Pterocles gutturalis
TGATTTTTTTTTTTTTAAATTTGAACAGCTAGGATAAATGGTAAAGATCTAGTAGAATTAAAATCCCTGATGGTGCTTAAAATACTATTTTATCAGAAGTTGGATTTTAGATTCACACATGAGCACTCATATGAAAGGGAAGGGAAGGCGTGCCAAAATTTAAGTGTCTAGTTTTGACAGTTTACCCATGAAATTGACTACAACTAGGAAACCTCATCTTAATCACTCCATTGCCACAGCAGAACTCCATAAGAGAAAACTCAGTATATCTGGTGTCTGTCTTTTAGGAAGCTCTGAGTTTTCTGTTATGGCAACACAAGGATTGAACAACTGAGCATAGTATTTCAAATATTACACAGTAACATTTCTCAGAGCTTCATTGTATTCAAAGCCAGAATCT
>NW_010123379.1:1365-1760 GCF_000699245.1 Pterocles gutturalis
TTAATTGTGGTAACTAGCTCATTTCAGTGCTTTACAGAGCAAAGAGAGAATGGAACTATTTGGAGTTGTCAGTGGCATGTCAAATACATGGAAACTAGAAAAGTATAAATCTTGATGATTTTCTGTAAATCATCAGTACTGTGAAGATAACCATTGAATGCAGTTAAGCGGTGTTGGTGAATTTATTGAAACATTAAAATAGTTTCACTATAACCCAGAACACTAACTGAAAGTGTAACATGTACATTGTAAGCTTCTGAAAACAAGATTGTACAGAGTTAAAGATATCTGGAGTTTAAAGGAATCACTTGACAAAGGGCAAAAAACCCATGAATGATTGCTAGAAGGATTTCCCTGGGGTTTCAATTCCTTTAGCTCATTATAGAGATGGAATT
>NW_010123379.1:1796-2082 GCF_000699245.1 Pterocles gutturalis
CAGCAGCCGGGGCCAGCCAGCTGTGTGTAGGGACAAGGCAGCCAAGTCAGTGGGTCCAATCAGTCAGGGCAGCCAGGCGAAGGCTGCAGTGCAGGTCAGGCCAGGATTGAGAGCAAGGGTAAGCTTAAATGCTATCTCTAAGTGAAGGCAGGAGGCCCCTGATGTGCTATCTTGCAGCTCTTCCCACACAGCTCATTTCACAGCAGGCAGATCCAAGGTTGCACAGCTGCACAATATCAGAGCTGGCCTGGATATCAGAAGCTGACAATCATGTTCAAAAAGAGTA
>NW_010123380.1:0-17658 GCF_000699245.1 Pterocles gutturalis
TGGGGAGGGGGCAGTATCACTGTGTATCATTTATTTTGTATATTTGTATATAGTATTATTTTTAATATTATTGTAGTTTAGTTATTAAATTGTCCTTATCTCAACCCACGAGTCCTCTTTACCATTTAACCCTTTTATTCTCTCCCCCATCATTGGATGGGGGCGGAAATTGTGTGAGCGGGTGTGTGTGGCTTGGCCCCGAGCCAAGGGCTAACCCACCCCCTTTCTTTACATGGTATCTGATGAGCTGATGTATGGATTTGAAGGCCAGACGATGATTCTTTGACCAGTCTCTCTGACCTTATGGGTAGCACAGGCCATAAGATTTTCACAGGCTCTTGTATTCCAAGAGAAAGAGCTATGCCAATTAGCTGGCTCAGTTCCTAACTACTTTAATTAAAAAAGAATAAGATTTTGCTAGATTTAGTGTGATATTAATGCAGTAACTAACAGTCTGTACAGTGCAATGCATCCCCCTTTAGACTGTTTTCTAAAACTGTCACATATGCCCAAGCCCATGATAAGGTTGCTGCTTACGTACCCAGAAACATCTGCATGCCAAAACTATTTTTAGTCACAGTCAAAATTAAAAATGCCATTTTAATACTGTGTCACCATATTCCCACAAAACATACTCCACTTTCTTCTCCCCATAATCCACTTCTGCCTTCTGCCTGGAGACAAATCACTTCTGGTTACCTGGCTATATGTCACAGAGAAAATAAAACTGAACATAAATATTTCTCTTTCTAGGGACTTTCTCCTTAGGTATGTGCAACTTGGATATGTTTATTCAATAGGCAAAAAAATAAAATTTGAAAGAGCACCTTGTAACATGCCTTTCCTCCAGTGAATTCTGATTTACAGAGAAGTCAATGAACTGATGCTACTGTAGCAGGAACACCAGATTTATGTTCCTGGCCCCCTTTTTAAAATACCACTTTTTTTCCTGGCATGAATGCAGCTAAGGAAACTACAAGACGAATTCTGGGTGTACTGAGTGCTGACTGCTAGGCAGTAGTCTTTAAAGGATGCAGATGGCAAAGTAGTGCCAATATCCAAGAGCCTCTGTCTCAAAATACATCTTTATAAACATAACTCAAAGGAACCAAACCACTTTTCTTTTTCGTGCCTCCTTCCCTCCTTCCCAGTGCTGCTTCTGCATGCTGCAGGTTTGTTATAGGTCCAAGCTGCACACCTCCCCAAGAAAAAAAGTTTGCCTGTGTGCTGAGAAAAAAAATGGATAAGACAGGTAGAGCTACTGTAACAGTCACGCCTGCAAGGTGATTCCTGATTTATGCCTGTATTAGCATTAGATCCATCATGTACAAGCTACTATAGACAAAGGCAAAATGATGGGTTAGCAACTCCTGAAAGTATTCAATTTTAAGGATGCAGCAAACAATATGAAATATTAATTAGACCCACTCAAGAAGTATCCTGATAAGTAGTGTTTAATGCTCCGCAGACCCGTATCTTTTGAATTATACTTTTTATTGGCAATTTATACATTAAAAACAATGTTTAAATATCTCAGTAAGTTTCATTCCCAAGCAATTGAATTTATATGCTGCTACTGATGTGATGAGAATCACCATGAAAAGAGCATAAGACTCATGATGTATCTGTGAGTTAGTCAAACTTGTGTGTGGGAGGAAGCCACAGAAATTTATTCAGGCTTCTACTTTAGTCCAGAGCACTAGTGTGGGTTACACCAGATAGTGAAATTCAGTCTGGGTAGAGAATCTTGGCAGCTGTCTCAGATGATAACAGAGAAGAGATGCAAGTATTTTGTAAAGGCATTTCTGGAAGACAGGTGTACAAATGTCATTTCCACATTTTGGTTTTTTCACTTAGGCACATCCATTTATTTTCTTTTTTCAAGCAAAAGGTGTGCTTTTCTTACAATAATTTCTTTCAGGGGTGTGCTGAGGGAAATATTAACACGATGACATATCCTGGCCGAATCTTGAACTTCTTTGCCTTTTACTCCTCCCCTAGTAACTGGATATTTCAACTATCTTTCCCTTGTCCCAGAGACACTGAATTGTCTTGTTGCAGGAAACCAAGAATATTGACTTTCGAAGTTTCAGGAATGAACTGGGACCACTTAAAGATGAGGGAAGGTTACAGAAGAAAGAGGCAAGGAAAGCAATGTTGTAAAGTGAGTGAGTTTCCAAATCATCCATATCTGCTGGAGAATTATATTCAAGATGTCACTTTGCACAGTAGTGAGCGTTGATGTTGCAATAATATCCCTATATAGGGCCTAATACAATGTGCTCTGCTTTTTTTCTCTGTAGTAATGGATCAGTAAAGGCAGTAATGGAGAACTCTCCAAAAAAGTGCAGGGACTTGCACAGAAAATTTACAGTCAACCCAATACAAGTAAATAAACTATATGCCACTGAACTAGCTTAAGGCTTGAAGATAAAGGCATGAGGAGGATACAATTGTCAAAATATTAAATGTATTATTTCACCTCTAAATTACCAATTTTTTCTTTGTCAGATTTCTTATACAAATCCTTGTGGAAAGAAAATGATTGTATATTTTTGCAGAAGTTCATAAAATAAGTATAATCAATGAGTATAATTTGAAAGAGGTGCTTTTAGAAATAACACATTCTCTTCTAGCTATTTATACAAATATATAAGCCCTGCTGAAGAACTAACCCTCTCCCTCATTAGTACTTAAGAACTATTTACTAGTCTAGTTAACCCAGCTATGGAAGTACTTAAGTATGTAAAGGGGTCATACTTCATAAATTTTAAAGTTTTAGATAGCATGCAGCCAAAATCTATGTCAATCCCAGAACTCTGAAGGCATGCTTCGATTATTTGAGAAAAGTGGTCAAATCAATACAGAGCAGTAACACCTATAACTATCAATGTATATGCAAATAGTTGGCACTTGTGTAGTGTTTTTCCAATGCTCAGTTTATTTTATAATTTCAGAGCCCGGTTCTCCAGAGCAATTTAGGCATGTCACTTCCTTCTTGCAGGATACAATAGCACTGATTCAATGTTATCTAAAAGGAAAATGAGACAGAATGTTTATGGAGATCTCATCACCTGCCAGAGTTTCTATCCTGTATTTCACCTAAAATTCAGAGTCCAGGTAATACGATATAATAGCAACTGCCCATAATACAGTAAGAAGAGAAATTTATACAAGAAACTCTGCTTTTCCTGGTGCATGAGACATTTCCTATACCCCACTGCTTCTTTTCAGGAAAACAAATAATGCCCACAACGCAGACTTTGGTACTAGCATACACGCATGGAGCAAAGTTTGAAAATATCATATAAATTACACAATATTTAGTGTTCCATTCCTTTTGTTCCTGAACTCCATTAAAATCTTGGTAAAATGCATGCATACCTACTGTAAAAATGGCAGAAGCTATTCTAGAACCTCCTTCCCAAAACTGCAGATTAATTTGGTGTGGCCTAAATACTTCTTTAGAGAGCATTTCTGTGTTTCAGTTTAGTCCAATTACAGGAATAATTTGTGATTCTCTGGGAGGAGGTTTCCCATAAAAGATAAAATCTTTTATTTGAGCAACCGACAACACTGGGAAAAAAAAAAAATACAGGCTTTCAGACATGTAAGTCATTTAAGTTTCCATGTATATATTATTAGTCTATTAAAAACAATGAAGATTCAGTTCTACCAGTTCCATTCTGAAAGAATATTCGTTAGGTTTTGGAATACTGTTCACAGGTGATATTGATATGTACATTACCTAAAGGGTTACAAATCATGAACTTGTCATTTTCTCAGGCAGTGTAATTAACATGTCTCAGACCCCCAAAAAAGACTATGGACCATAACAGGTCACCTGTTTAACCACAGCCTGCAAACATCAACAATTCTGGTATTTTAAGTTGCAAGGTTTGGGACCTGTTTCATCACATGGTCCCTTCCTTTTCTATTTCAAATTATCAGGCCTATTTGTGAGTGACTAATGCCTGGTGGTGAGTGGCAGCCAAAAATTGTCTGTCTGACATGTGCCCAAGCACAATTCCAGGATTAGTGTAAACTGTTCATTTTGGAGAGTGCGGGCTTCAGGAACTTGGGCTGAAAACTTCTTTGTGTGAATCATGTCCTTGAACACAGTAAACTCATCTGTACAACTGAAATGTCATGCTGTGTATCTGTTGAGACTAAATGAAAACATTTACAATGTAATTTGAAAATGCTGAATTATGAAATGTTAGTGATTTTACTCCGAAGAGATTCTAGTTTAACTCGAAATTCTACAGTTTACCATCTTCAGACCATAGGTGGTTATTTTTCCTGATAATCATATTTCACTTTAGAAGATGCCTTTGCCAAATGTTTCTAAATGTTACAAAGTAATTATGAGGCTTTTGAGATTCTTAAATAATTACTATTAAAATATGGTTTTAACTGTTGTAACTATTTTTTTTCTCTTACAACTTTTCTCATAGGTTTCATGGTACACACATTTTTAAGACAGTCCTCTAAAGCCTTGTCTTTCACCTACAAATATTTAGGTGTCTAAACTGGGTTCATTTTAGTGCAAAAACATGGTTTAGAACTTAGTCTTCAAAGCCATGATTTTACTTAAGTCAGGCGATCTCAGTGTTAGAACACATATTGGTTGCATAGTTATAAGATTTTTCATGTTGAACTTTTCATCTACAATGGATTTAATAACAGTAAATTGTTCATCTAAATGACATCAGCTGAGCCTACAGAAACAGCACTGGTGAAGATCATGGATGGATACATGTCCGTCCTGCACATCACAGTGGAACATTTATTATGCAAACCACTATTGTTCATAACTTTAACTATTAGAATAGCTGCTGTTCCAGAGATAAAATAATTCATTCAACCACAAGATGATTGTGTAAAACTTTCAATGTTAGCAATATTAAATACATAAGATCTATTAAAGAATTACATTATTAAAAGTAGTAAATGTCATTGTTTTTATCAATACTTGGGTTTTTATTTCACTTGCTTGCTAGCAGATGCTGCAGAGCAGATGACTCACCTAGTCAGAGCAGATTTCACACCTGGAGAAATCTAAGTCTAGCATCCTTTTCATCATCTTTCTGTATTACAAGTCTGTTTGTGAGTAACCAAGCTGTTCACTATCAGAAGCACAAACTAAATTTATAGCATGTCGTCTTTTCCTCCCACTCCCCTTTCCCCACCCAGTGTTGTTATTATTAATTTGTTTGGGTTTTCCTCCATACCAAAAGGTACATAGTTAATTTTGGAAGGGACATTGCCAGTGAGGACTCTGCTGGCCTGTAGACTGAAGGATTTGGCCCAGTACTGCTTGCCTGTGATGGTTCCCATTGAGTTACAATCTCGAGCAATGGCGGTAAGACGTTACAGCTGATGATTTGGTTCTCTATTGGAAAAATGCAAGTGATGTGCTGCTAGATGTGCCCTTCTTACCTGTGTTGATTTGCTTTTTGGTACAAGTGTTTACAAAACACTTTTATGCCAGCAGTCTGGATTGAGGATGAATATGAATCAGATAGTCCTAAAGATGCTCCTAGTGTTACAAGTACTAGTGCTGCAGCTGGTGGTAGAAGTTTTTACAGATCACCCCAAGCCAATGATCTCATTGTTGTCAAATCAGCATGCAGCACTAATGATAGTTTTAATTATAGGGCATTGTAGACAGAGAATACATGATCTGTCATACAGCCTGCTGGGACAAAGTTACCTTTTCTCTCCTCCAAAAAGCACATTTTTTGTAATACAGCTGAGCTCAGATTATGGATTTGTTCACATTCAATATTTCATGTCATATGGTAGAGCACTTTCACTCTAGTATTAGACTTCTAATCCCAGACTTATTAGAAGATATAGTCAGGGCCCTGGAGAAGGACTGAAATGGAAGAAACCTGTAGGGGAATTCCTGTTTATTTGGCTGGAAAGGAACTGTCTATACAAATGCATTGTGTAAAGAACACTATAACTGTGTTTAGGAAAATTCTGCTTTTTACACTGTTGGAACAAGTCATTGGAAAAGTATAAAATGCAGCAGATAGTCCAGTGGCAGACAAAATAATGTAACAATATTATTTGGTCTCTGGAAGCACAGTAACTGCATGAGTGGAAGTTTATATAAACTGGTTCTTAATTCCAGGTTAAATTTAGCTACTTGGTGCCATATATTTTGTTCTTCCTTCTTCAGATTAAAAAGCTTGTACAATTGGAAAGATATCATCACCTACTTAATTGCTGAAAAACAGAATGACTTACTGGCTACCAAAAAATATCAGGTACCATATGAAACAGCAGCAGGCACGATGGCTGCCTGAAAAGGACACACACCCCTTTTTGTCAGGTTAGAAAGAATGTTACTAGCCTATGAAAAAATTATTAAAGGAAAGACATGAGAAAATCCGACAGGATAAATACTCAGCAGAGTAAGGGAAATTTAACATGCAGGCTTGAAGTTCATGGGTAGATGTAAGACATGTGAGAGTCAGTGCAATGAGTGACGGGATTTTTCATTGTTTTAATCATTTTATAATTTCTCAAGTATTTGGGATAATAATCAGGGCTAGACTGTGAGCGATTACCTGTTAACTGTAAGGCACTTATAAACTGTCCAGGGAGAGCTGCCTGACAGATATGAAGGTCTCCTTTTGCATAGTTGGTCTGATTAACAATATTCTGAGGCTGTGTGGGCATAGATTCTCTGAAATCAAGTGCTGATAACATTGTCTCTGCTGTTTATTCCATTTAAAATTTGATTAGTTGCTTCATTTTTCTGTGAGCTATATCTAACATTATCCTTTAGCATGAATACCCAACAGTAATTCTGAATCCACCTCTCCTCCCTAGGCATTTTCTTCTCTGTTATGATGAAGCAGGAAAACCTGCAACCCACAAAATAAATTCAGATTCTGGATTTGCCATTTGGGGACTGCAGAATGCCTTTGCCAGTAAGTTCAAACAGGGACTGATACCTCAAATTTTTACTCTTTAGAAATGTAACAGTGAGGATGTAGTGGGTTAACCCTGGCTGGATGCCAGGTGCCTACCAGGCCCCTCTATCACTCCCCCTTCAGTAAAATAAAGGAGGAGAATAAGATGAAAAACTTGTGGGTCAAGATAAAAGCAGTTTAACTAAAGCAAAGGCCAAAGCCACGCACAGAAACAAAAGGTAAACAAAGATGTTATTCTCTACTTCCCCTCAGTAAGTGATGTCTGGCCACTTCCCAGGAAAGCAGAGCTTCAGTACATGTAGCAGCTGCTCCTGGAGACAAACACAGTAACCAATGCCCCCCTCCTCCTCCCTGCCCTTGGCTTTTATGGCTGAGCTGAGGTCACATGGTCTGGAACAGCCAATCCGGGTCAGCTGTCCCGGCTCCACCCCCTCCCAAGATGTGTGACAAACACCCTGCGAGGTGCCATGATCACACTCAGTACTGGGAGGGCTGCTGTGGGGATACTAACCTCATCTCAGCCAGACCAAATACAGAGGATAATGAACTATGTCCACAGGACAACAAACATTATTTGCACTCTGGGAATCTGTGTTTAGGCAAGTTTACGTGGGCACCTGACCTTTATTGCTGATAGCTCCTGCTCAGTGCACCCTTAGGCATGGGTTTGCAAACCTTCCCATTTAGCCCTTGTAGCTTTGAATTTGCTTCAGCCAGCGTGGCTCTGAGGCAGTTGCAAGTTCAGGCACAGATGTGTAAAGAGAGCTTCTTGTTCACACTTCAGTGACTGACCCTTGATTCAAGTCCTATTAAAAAAACCTACAAGAAAAGAAAATCTTTTAAGAAAACTGGCTTCCTTCTACTCTGGATTATTCTCACACAGAGTACAGTATAGGGCTGTAGCTCTGTGAGTACACAGGAGGAAAACAGGGTGGCTGGCAAAAGTTTAAGAAGTCATTCCTTGATTTTTCACTGGATGCAGAAATAACATTGACTGTGGGCTGCTTCTGTCTTGTTAGCAGCTGATTTGTGGTAGTTCCACTCTGTAACCTTTGTTTCACTTATCACTGTGTCCCAACAAAAATAATGACAGCTACAGGGATAGTATTTCTGAACAATGAAACCTACACTTGCAAATTAATGTAGCTTTGAGTTCAGCAGTTCCAGCCTTGATGGATCTTTCTCATTATTTTTTCAGTCTTCGAGCACTGTAGTAAACATTAGAGTCAAAATTTACTAGAGAAGTCATCAGTGATTCTCAAGGAAATTCAGACTCTGTCCTGACTTACAGTAAGAGGGCCAAAGTAAGTATATTTAAAAATTTAGTCCATGTTCATTTATTTTAGTGGGTCTAATCTAGTGGCTATGCAAGTGGCTGAAAAAAGTCAGATTTTATATCATTAATATTTTATGCTGCAAATGTCTATCATATATGCTGGTGTGGCACCTTACCTTGTTTTCCCCCTTTCACAAATGGAATCTGGTTGTCTAGATACAATGGATATTGGTAAATCAATGTTTGTCTGCTCTGAAGAATATTACAAAAGGATCAGACAATCTTGGGTGGAAAAACATACAAGAAGATGCTTTTTCAAAAGCATTCATATGGAATCATAGAATCATAGAATGGTTTGGGTTGGAAGGGACCTTCAAGATCATCTAGTGCCAACCCACTTGCCATGGGCAGGGACACCTCCCACTAGACCAGGTTGCTCAAAGCCTCATACAGCCTGGCCTTCAACCACAAAGCCTCATCCAGCCTGGCCTTCAACACCTCCAGGGATGGGGCATCCACACCTGCTCTGGGCAGCCTGTTCCAGTGCCTCACTACTCTCACACTAAAGAATTTCTTCCTTATATCTGGTCTAAATCTGCCTTATTCCAGTTTAGATCCACTACCCCTCATCCTGTCACATGCCGTTGTAAAATGTCCCTCCCCGGTCTTCCTGTAGGCTCCCTTCAGGTACTGGAAGGATGCTATAAGGTCTCCCTGGAGTCTTCTCTTCTCCAGGCCAAACAACCCCCACTCTTTCAGCCTGTCCTCATACGGGAGGTATTCCACCCCTCTGACCATCTTCCTGGCCTTCCTCTGAACTCGCTCCAAAAGGTCCGTGTCTTTCCTGTGCTGAGGATTCCAGACCTGGACACAGTACTCCAGGTGGGGCCTCACAAGAGCAGAGAGGAAGAATCACCTCCCTTAAACTGCTGATGATGCTTCTCTTACTGCAGCCCGGGATCTGACTGGCCTTCTGGGCCACGAGTGCACACTGCCAGCTCACGTTTAATTTTTCACCTACCAACACCCCCAAATCCTTCTCCTCAGGGCTGCACTCAAGCCATGCTACTCCCAGCCTGTATTTGTGCTTGGGATTGCCTCGACCCATGTGCAGAAGCTTGCACTTGGCTTTGTGCTTTTTTCATGTGGTTGGCATGAGCCCACCTCTCAAGCCTGTCAAGGTCCCTCTGGATGGCATCCCTTCCGCCCAGTGTGTCAACTGCACCACACAGCTTGGTGTCATCAGCAAACTTGCTGAGGGTGCACTCGATCCCACTGTCATGTTGCCGATAAAGATGTTTAATAGCACTGGTCCCAGTACTAATCCCTGAGGAACGCCATTTGTCACTGATCTCCATTTGGACATTGAGCCGTTGACTGCAACTCTCTGAGCACAACCATCCAGCCAATTCCTTATCCAGTGGGCGGTCTATCTATCAAATCCATATTTTTCCAGTTTGGCCACCAGGATGTTGTGTGGGACAGTGTCAGACGCTTTGCAGAAGTCCAGGTAGATGACATCAGTTGCTCCTCCTTTATCCACTGATGCCATAGCTCCATCATAAAAGGCCACAAGTTCTGTCAGGCACAATTTACCCTTGGTGAAGCCATGCTGGTTACCAATCACCTCTCCATCGTTTTCCATGTGCATTAGTAGAGCTTTCAGGAACATCTGCTCCATGATCTTGCTGGGCACAGAGGTGAGACTGACTGGTCTGTAGTTCCCTGGGTCTTCTTTTTTACCCTTCTTGAAAATGGGGGTTATGTTTCCTCTTTTCCAGTCAGTGGGATCTTCACCTGACTGCCATGACCTTTCAAATATGATGGTTAATGGCTTGGCAACTTCATTTGCCAGTTCCCTCAGGACCCTTGGATGGATCTCATCAGGTCCCATAGAGTTGTGCCCTTTCAAGCTCTTTAGATGGTCTAAAACCTGACCTTCATTTACAGTGGGCAGATCTTCCTTCTTCCAATTCTTACCTTCATTTTCTGCAACTTGGGTGGTGTAGCCAGAGCCCTTGCTGGTGAAGACCAAGGCAAAGAAGTCATTGAGCACCTCAGCCTTCTCCGTAACCCTTGTGGCCAGGTCTTCAGTTGCCTTTCAGTAGAGGGCCCACATCTTCCCTAGTCTTCCTTTTGTCACTGATGTACTTGAAGGTCTTCTTGTTCCCCTTTATGTCCCTGGCTAGGTTTAATTATATCAGGGTTTTATCCTTCTTAACTTGATCTCTGGCTGCTCGGACAGCCTCTTTGTATACCCCCCAGCTAACCCATTCTTCTTCCACTCCTTATATATTTTCTTTTTGTGCCTGAGTAAGTCCAGGAGCTACTTGTTCATCCATGGCGGCCTCCTGGCATTCTTGCCTACCTTCCTCTTTCTGGGGATGCACTGTTCCTGTGCTTGTAGAAGATGGCCCTTGAATATTAACCAGCTTTCTTGGGCCCCTCTTACCTCCAAGGCTTCGTCCCACGACAGTCTGCCAAGCAGGTCCCTGTGAAGAGGTTGAATTCCACCCTCTTGAAGTCCAGAGTAGTGACCTTGCTGTGCACCCTCTTTGACCCCCTAAGGATCTTGAACTCAACTATTTCATGATCACTGCAGCCCAGGCTGCCCTTGAGCTTCACATTACTCACTAGCCCCTCCTTGTTGGTAAGGACAAGGTCCAGCATAGCACCATTTCTTGCTGGTTCCTGTATGTATCAATGCATTCCAGGAACCTCTATGACTGCCGGTGCCCTGCTGTGTTGTCCCACCAATAGATATCGGGGTGGTTGAAGTCCCACATGAGGACCATAGCTTGCCAAGGTGAAACTGTTTCTGTTTATAGAGGGCCTTATCCACTTGGTCTTCTTAGTCAGGTGGCCTGTAGCAGACCCTTTCTTGCTGGTTCCTGTATGTATCAATGCATTCCAGGAACCTCTATGACTGCCGGTGCCCTGCTGTGTTGTCCCACCAATAGATATCGGGGTGGTTGAAGTCCCACATGAGGACCATAGCTTGCCAAGGTGAAACTGTTTCTGTTTATAGAGGGCCTTATCCACTTGGTCTTCTTAGTCAGGTGGCCTGTAGCAGACCCCCACTACAACATCTCCTTCCCCTGCTTGCCCTTTAACCCTGAGCCGTAAGCTCTCTGCAGCTCCTCATTCACCCCCAGGTGGAGCTCCATAGATTCCAGGTGGTCTCGGACATAGAGGGCAACACCCCCTCCCCTTCTCCCCTGCCTTTCTTTCCTAAAGAGTTTATACCCATCTATTCCTACGGTCCAGACATGAGAGCCATCCCACCACATCTCAGTGATGACAATGACATCATAGCCCTGTACACATATGCACGTCTGTAGCTCTTCTTGCTTGTTCCCCATGCTCTGTGCATTAGTGTACAACCACATAAATTGGGCCCCCAATGTGGCTGGATTACCAACTGGGGTTCCCTTGCTCTTCACTTCAGGTACTCTGAAATGGAAATATTAATTAAGACGCATTGACTGATAAACAGATCTCTTTAGATGTTGTTTTCCCACAGCACTTAAATCATATATATTTTTTTAAGAAATAGCTAGTTGCAAATACTTATTTTTTTTTCACAAAGAGGAGAACATTATACATATACTGTGCTGTTCTGCTTCATCAGTGAGCAAGATTTTTGCAAGTGTAGTCTCTCTTCTGGATTTGTGTAAACATTGAAATGGAGAGGCAGTCCAATATGACCATGCAACTACCTGAAACAGGATAGCTCCCTCCTACACAGATGGACTCAAAAACTGAGCCTGGGTCAGTGCTTTTATGTCTCTACGCATCTTTCTCTAGCCTAAAAATGAGACAGAATCTTTTCCTCATCTTGCATCTGTGCAACAGGTACATTGTAAGGCTATCAAATGCTCTTGATATACATTTAGGTTTGTAATTTTGGTGGCACTTGATATATTTTGGGAGATTGCTATTGTCACTGCCTTTGCATAATTAAAACAGAGAATGGTTTACTCTGTGTATGTGGAATAATGTTGGCCTTAATGTACCCAGGGCTATACCAGTGATGGCTCTCTTGTCAAGACAAAGGATCACTACGTAACGCATACATGCTTTTTAATCTTTTCCTGCAATCTCATTCACAGGCAGTGATGAATGTGCTTTTAAGCAGTAATGAAAGAAGAGAGGGTAATTTCAGCATATGGAGTGCAATATTCAAGCCATTATACCAAATCACACCTAGGATATGGTATCCCATGCAGATTATTTGCATTTTAAAAATACCTGTTGAGATCAGAAAAGTTGCAGAAAATTATGATTAGACTAATCAGAGGTCTGAGGGGAAAATTGCATAAAGTTAAAGAAACAATTATGTAATAAGTAGCATGAGGCCACTGAGGATCAGGTTCCCCCAAAAGTCCTTTTCATTCAATCCTGATAATTTCTGATTCTTTAATTCTTACTTTCATGTTCCAGCCTACTTTCCTATACAGAAAAAGCTGATATGATTAGATTGGTCTGCCAGTTCCCTGAAAACTTACAAACTTGTTATTGAGATTGACCCAGTAACATACAGCTCTTGGGGCTTGGTTCATGTTTCCCTAAACTTGCTGTTAGCAACACCGCTCCCATTGATAAATTCTCAAAACAAACTTGTGAGCCAAGAATTTTATTCATCCCCTCTACAGCCACTCCTATGTGAAAGAAAGGGAATGCATAATTTAGTCTGGTATATTTGTCTTGCTAAAATTAATTTTGTGTAAAATGCATGTCAGACAATGTGACTTCTCAGATATCAATATCATTACACTTTCTACTATAAATGCTACCTGTTTTACATAAAGGTAATAATAGATGACTATGCAATTAGCACTTAATTTCCTAAAAATCTGTTGATTACTTCAATAAAAATGCATATCTCTACCTCTGAAGCATAATTCAGATTAATTTTTTACTTCAAGTTTGGGAGTCTGTGACGTGAACATTCACATTAAGGTGTTAGCAAGGTTAAAAGAGGAGCTGAATATTTATGATAGCACCAGGAAATATTTATACTATAAAAATGGAGATGGGGAAAGACTTTCAGAAGGAATATAAAACCAAAGTTACAAGGTGTAATTGTGCTGTTACGGTATGTAACTTCAATTTTCCTACATGTGGGCACACCAGGACTTTCGGCATCATTCTCTGAGGTATGCCCTTGTGGAAATCCCACCAAATCTGCCCCATTACAGCAATTGGTTATGACCTGAAGCTGGAATTTCAGATTTGCACCTGAGTCCACTTCTAAAAAAAGAAACTACCGTCCAGCAAGCCTCTCCTTTCATGTATTTTCAAATTGCCAAGTAAGGAAATGTTTTCTCAAGCACAGAAACATAAAAGTAGCTATATTTGTTATACTGCATTCTAAGTTATAGGCAAAATGAAATGAGATGGCATTTTCATGTCTACTTCCTCCTTGCAGCCCTAATTCTGTTCATATTTGTGGAAGCATTGGGACTTAAAAGGGTCCAGAGGAGCCTCTGCTTCAGGCTCTGAAAATCAAGGGGGAAAAATACACACAGAACACAAAAGTACAGAACAAGCAAACAGGTCTGCAAGCTGAAACCATCTCCCAGACACACACTGTACCCTTCACCAACCAAATTTTGTGAACTCTTTGCTCTGTGCATGCATTATTACCTCATGTCCTCTGTGATTTTTTTTTCTCAAGCCTCCAAGCAGAAGCTTTGACACACATCCCAATGGTGATTTCATTGCAAAGTGGAGAAATCTTGAGTTTATCAAAAGGATATGAAACATGAGACATAGAACATTTTAAATATTCTGTATTATAAATTCACATAGTTTCTCAGGTATTGAATAATTTAAGCCTTCATCCTTTGTTCAGTGGTCTCAAAGTAAAGGTATTGAAGGGCTGGGTCTACAATTCTGCTGCCTGGCCATTCAGCCACTAACTTTTGTCTCATTTTGTATTCATGTCTCCAGCTAGGGCTTTGGAATTTATAGAAGTGCCTCCTCAAGAAATTCCTGTTAAAGAAGCTTCATTTATTGTTCAATCACATCTTTGTACAGATTTGATTCCTTTTCAATTCAGTCTCTAATTTCCCCTAAAAACAAAACATATTGCAAAATGTAATTGGAAAGAAAAATCAGCATGTAATTAATAATAGCAGGTATTCCCCGAACACCTACATAACTAATAAATAAATTAAAATGTCAGATTTTCTGCACCATTTCCTTTTTTCACTCCTCCTTTAATTGTTTTTGATATTTTAAAATATTCTTTCTGAAGTAATAACTCATAACTATTCTGTGTTACTGAAGTGATTGAAACAAAGAATTATTGACTTCCAAATCATTCCAGATTTACAGGGTGCTTTGGAGTCAGGATGTATCACTTATTATGCAGGTCTTTCATTTAACCTCCTGGATGTCATTTTACTGCTGATCAGCACTACACTATCCTTTAGATTTTTCCCCCTAAGACCAGTTGATTTCCTTATCTGGAAGAGTCAAACAGATAGCTCTTACATGTTTCATTAGCATGCAGAAATTCACTAGTTAGTGGCTACTGAAACACCGCTCCTCAAATTCAGTCCTCATACATTGATTTGCATGGCTATTAGTTCTTGGGTTTGATTTGCATTCCTTCTTGTGGGAAGATACCTGATGTGCGGATAGGCCTTTTAATGGTTTGGTGGTGTTTTTAATCATTTAGAACTATAATTTGAAATAAAATTCCTCCTACCAGCTTTTAATTTTTTCCACCCTACTGAATTGGTCCCAGAAATCTTGGATTGGTAAAGAGGTTCTGTTCCCTTCCTTTGACTTTTCATAAGTGACAGAGAAAAATCTTCAAATGGCTTCAATTAGTGACAAAAAAACCCTACACAAACTGTAACAAAACTATTTCAACAAAAGGTAATCTTAATTATGCTTACTTAAAGTCTCTTCTTCATTCTTTACTTGTAATTCAGCTTGATCATTTCATCATTTTGCCATGTGTTCAACTCTCTGGTAGGTTTTTTTTATCATAACTCGTACATTTTAACAGCCCCGGAGGACAAAAGGTAGAGCCAACTCGTTATACTTCAGGAAGACCAGAATGACAGCTAATTTATCTCAGACATGGTACCCTAGTTATGCTGCATTTGTTCTTAAAGAATTTTTAGATGATTGTTCTAAGTAATTCTAGTCAGAGAAAACCTTCCTTACTCAGCAACATTTTTAAAGATAATGTTCAGTATCAGGTCTTCTCTTACATAGGAGCATGAGAGATATTGAGAGCATGCAGCCATTTAAAAAAAACAAAAACAAAAACAAAAACAAACCAAACTCCATAAGGCCTGGGTTTGGGTTTTGGGGGTTTTTTTTGCTTTTTTAGATACAAAGTTGCTACAGCTCTGATATTGGCTTATAACTGCCATGCTGAGCTGCCACGAAGTCCTTCAGCATTCTGGGAAAGGTACTTTGGACTCATGCTTTAGATCTAATGAAGCTTACTCTTGCACTGTACTGCATCTTGCAGATATTCCTGCAGGTAAGCATTGTTTCCATGATCTCTTTTTGATCCCACAACTGAGTCCTTTGACTATAGTTGTGTTATGTTGGTTTTGTTCTCAATTAGGAGTTAAAATAGGCACAATACAAAAAAAACTACAGTTGGTCCCCTGTCTAATGTAAATCACTGAGAATAAATTATGTACAAAACCCCTAATGGGATCTATAAGCTCAGATATAAATGTACTATGTTACATTTAAACCCTAGCATTATAGATGTCACATATGCAGATGGAGCTCACGCACACATCAGAATTGTTTAGTTTTACTTTGCAGAAATGCTACTTATTTTTCTGTGGCATGGAAAAACTGAGTTCTGTAGCAAATGCTACATTCACAGAGAATTTGCAACATCACTATGAAACACCCAGAGATTCATTTGGAAAATATCCATTAAGAACCTTCTCTCTTGCATTTCTGTTGTTGCTTAAATATTCTTTTCCTGTTTAATTCCATTATGGATGTTTTCCAAATTCAAAAGACAGGCTGTGGGACTTGTATATAATCCTCCTAATCTCAACATTGGTGTACATCATTTTTGCTGCTTAGAGACAGCAAAGATGGAAAGGCCAATTAAAAAAACAAAACAAAACAAAACAAAACAAAACAAAACAAAAAAACAAACATAGGGCAGTACAGGTTTGGCAATCACAAACTGAGGCCTTAAACTAAAGAGGAGTCTTGCCAAGTCCTATTCCCCAGCTCTAAGTGTCACAGCCAGCAGGCTTTTCCTTTGGGAAGCAATAATCTCATAGCTTCTTTCCCATCCTTCACTAGTCCTTTTGTGGCCAGTTGGCATCACAGTCATGCACTGGGAAGAGATGTGAGGTGCAAGATCCAAGTTCTTGAAACATAATCCCATGGCCTCATTCCCCACAGACAGTGACAACTTTGGTTTTGCTGGAGGTACAGCATCAATAGCAACAACTTCCCCAAAACAGCAGCAGCACCAGGGTACTTCTCTGGCTCATCTTTTCCAGATCAATGCACACAGTAGGTCTTCCCTTCACCAAAAACACTTTTAAAACCTTCTCCGAAAACTGCCCTCACTGTGTTTTCTGTCTCTGTGCTGCAGGGGACATGTGGAGTCTCACACTGACCCCTGGGATGCCACACATATGCTTTTACACCTCTTGCACAACACCTACAGAAAATTATATCTCTGCCACCATCCAGGACATATGACATCTGACCAGTGAGGGTGTAACAGAAATGTCTAAGGGGTCATTCATATCTGATTTTTCTGAAGTTTTTTCACAAAGTGCTATATTGGCTATAAGAAAAGAAAATAGAATAATCTTCACAGCAAAAACACAACTGACCAGGAAATTAGTGTAGTCTGTGGCAAATAATGTCAACTGTTTTTCTGTGTTTTTGACATTCATTCTTAGATTAGATGGAGGAACGTTTAAGGCAGTTTGGCTTATGCTAAGCTTTCCTCACTCTCACTCTGTGTGAAATCACGCAATCTCTTGTACTACATAGTGTAGCATAAGGACAGGTTTCTGCTCTTCAGAGTTCGGCCTGGTCCTTTACTTCCATCAATCCAGCCTGAGCAGTACAGAATAGGCAGATGCCCATCGCCTGAAATACAACTATTATGTAGCACAGCTTCATTTACATTTAATTCTAGAGTTTTTTCAGCAAGCCTAAGTCCTCTCTACAGTAGTGCCCACATCTATATTAGTGTCTTTGCTGCAAAGAGATTTTTCCAATGTGGTCAGACAAACAACAGTTCATATGCCTCTGTGCTCACCATGTATGATGAATTTTCTGGTGCAAATGTTACACAAACTATATAGTACTCATTTGAAAACTTAGTTCGGAACTCATGGACTATTTGTATTTCCATGCTGTAGAATGGCCTGGCGATGCAACTGACATCATCTACCTGGGCTTGGG
>NW_010123381.1:0-250 GCF_000699245.1 Pterocles gutturalis
GCCCCCGCCGCATGTGGGACAGGACCGGGACCGCCCGCCCGTCCGCCGCACTCACCTTAGGATCGATCTTCTTGAAGGCCGGGTCATCCTCCTCCACCTCGAAGTAGATTTCCGTGGTGGTGATGGAGAGCGTCCCCTTGGCCACCACCACGGGGGCGATGAGCTGTGCCGGCGTGCTGAGGACCACGGGGCCTGCAAGGCAAGGGCAGCGCCGTCAGGTCGGAGGCGCCCGCCGGCCCACCCCCGGTGG
>NW_010123381.1:279-579 GCF_000699245.1 Pterocles gutturalis
CCCCGGCAACCCCCCCTAATAAACTCTTGTTTGTAACCCGCCGTGTTTATTCGCCTCCTGTCCGCGGTCTTATTCGCCTCCTGTCCGCGGTCAGCACTTTGAACTCCGCCGTCGGGGCAGGAGCGAGTTTGAGAGCTCCGGGGTTGCAAGATAAATCAGCCAGCAGCAAAATTCAGAGGGGTGAGAGTCAAAAAGAGCTGCCTCTTAGAAGTAGGTCCCTTCTCTTTTCGTGCCCTTTTGCTCCTCGTTAACACTATCGCTGTTCATCTGTGATAGCGGCGGGGGGGGGCGCCGCAACAC
>NW_010123381.1:597-1952 GCF_000699245.1 Pterocles gutturalis
GGCGGCCGGACAGAACGGGCGGGCGGCAGGGCAGCCCCTGCCCCTGCCCTGCCCTGCCCTGCGAAGTCTGGGGGCATTATTTTAAACTCTAGGTCCAGACTTCAACTCCGAAAAGTATCGCTAATTTTTTTTTTTAACCTACTTCAATACCACACGCACACAAAAGGCTAGCATCGTTAAATATATTTACGGCAGGATCGTTTTTATTTCAACTTGCTGTCACTTAATCCTTTTAAAATTACTATAATAACATTTCGCTCAAATATATTCCTTAATGAGACGCTTGCACGGGCACTGAAGAGATGGGATGGGGAAAACCTACTGTAAAAGGCAGCCCCTCCGCACAAATTGTTAGGTTTTAATTGAGGAAAAAAAATCTGTTTTAATGCAAAAGATAACAGGGCATCACTTTTTCACCATGTTATCTTCAATACGAATGCAATCTACTGTTAAAACTGAGAGTGTTTAGGAAGGTCACTTGCTCTAATTAAAATACAAGATTAAGTATAAAACGTTCCTCTAGATTTAAACACGGTAATTTGTATACACATATAGAAACACACACATCCACACACATGCACAAACACACATCTGACATAGAAATAATAAAAGCCTCAGTACTGAGAAACTGAGTACAACGTCCGACTGATGCACCTTTTAGAAACTGGCAAACTGACCATCTCAGTGAATGCTAAAAAGGGTTGGGTTGGTTTATGCCGTTAAAATCTTCTCTGCAATAAGGAAGACCTTGCTCAGATGGCAGAGAGTGCCTGTGTACGCTTCCAGCTGCCATCCCCAGACACTCGCCTCTCTGGGGACGAAGGCAGCACCTTTTTGGAGGCCCTGGCGCGGTCCAGGAAAGCCCTGGACTGCAGTTCGCACCAGGGCTAACAGGCAGGGATGCAACCCTTCCTCCTCCCCCAATATTCCACGCACACTTTACTACCAGCGCTTGCAAGCAACACTTCAAATTACTCACTTAGCCCAAATTAGTCCTGTATCGGTGCATCTAACTGTCATGTTGTTAATGTTTTACTTTACTGTAACACTCGAGACCGTATTGCACAATGTTATGTCATTTACGCTGCAAAATAAATAAAGAGGAAGGCACGGATTACTGTGTGTACAAGTGGAAGCTAAACCGCACAGTTTCAGTGACAGCTTTCAGCAGCCCAGCGTGGCAGGCTGGATAATACAGATACAAACTCTATTTTCTCTCATTTTATTGTTTTCCATCTCCTAATAAACCGGGGTAGCCTCTTGACCCGAGTCAGCTGATCAGAATCACATGCGCCGGGCTCGCGGTGCTGCTCTCCCCATCTCGCCTCCATCTTCTCTCCCTCCCTTCGCAGGGA
>NW_010123381.1:1963-3581 GCF_000699245.1 Pterocles gutturalis
CCGAGCCGAGCCGAGCCGAGCCGGGAAAGCCCGGCTCCAGGCTCCAAAGGGCAGGGTGATCGATCCGAAACGCCGCTTTAAAGCCTCATCAATCTTCATCTAGGTCGCTCAAGTAATTACGCCCGATTCTCTTGTACGATTACAAGTGGATTTGGGTTTCTATTCCCCAGGCCCCCCTTTCTTTGTGTTTACAGAAGGGGGGTTTGGGCAGACAGCGGCTCCCTGCCCTGCAGAAGCACTTGCCCTCTCAAGCTGAGCGTCCTCGCCCTGCCCTCGCCCTTCCCTGCAGGGCGGCCGGCAGCAGCCGCCTGGCCCGCCGCACGGCGGTGATGGGCTCCCGGGCCTTCGTGCGGGAAGAAAAGCTCCTTCGGAAGATGCATCCTGGAAACGACCCGATATTCTATCATTTTAAAGGAGGAGTTTGTAGGCTTGTAGGCTTTGCTGAATCCCAGAAGGAAGACCATCAATTTAATCCAATTATCTCCCTTCCCTAATGTTGTGTAGCTGAAAAAAAAAAAAAAAAAAAAAAAAAGACCCCGCTATTTAATGGTCAAAGGCCAAAACCTATAATCTGACATCCAGGAGAAGACAATAGGTGCACCCCGGTTAGCGGCTGTGCTAGCGAAATGCACTCACGTATTTGATGAGGGGTCAGAGCTGCAAAAGCAGCGGGTGGATGTGGAAGGAGAGGGGACTTTTAATTCTTAGCCCGTTACTGAATGCAGGGGAAATCGGGGCTTTCTGGCTTCCTGCTTCTCCTCCAGACAAAAAGCTTCGAGCTCCCAGACCGGTACCTTGGCGTCTGCCCTGTGTTCTGCTCAAATGACACCCTAGTTTTGTTGCAACGTAAACACGTCAGAGGTATTAAAATGCGACAAGGAATAAGCGTTATTATACTTTCCATACGAGAAAACGTTTGCTTGTGGGTTTTTTTCCCTTTTTCTATTTTGGTGGAAAAGAAGCAGAAAGCATAATAAACAATGGTCATATTATGGGATTTCAGGACAGGGGCTGTTCAAACTAAGTTTAAAAAAATATTTGCAGATATATTTTTCCTCCTGGAAGCACAAAATGAAAAAAAAAAACCCGGTATTAACAGTATGTCATTTTTACACTTGTCCTTTGGAAATCTCCAGTTACAACTTCCAATTCCATAGCATGTTTAAGGAGTACTGAGTCTTTTTGTTGTAGCCTTCAGGGAGCAAGCCAGCCACTGAGAGAATACGAAATTAATCCACTACAGCTATAGAGAGAGAGGATTATGTTTTAATCCCCTTTGGGATAGTCTCTGGATTGTAAGGATCCGATATTAAAATGTTTACATAGAGCATAATCAAAATACTGCAGATTTTCCATATGGCACCGAGCTATCGGGAAGCTTTGAGTCTCCTTCCCAAACCTAATTGATAATCTAATGAAACAAAAGCTGGGCACACCTGAGCCAAGAGCCGCGGGACGGGCTCATTCACATGCGGGAAAGATAACGAGCTCCGGCTACCAGCCTCACCCGGGCCCCTCTGCGGCGGCGAGCTGCGCTTTTTGCAGGGGATGTAAATATTCATTTCCAGGGCGGCTGCAGGCACCGAGCGGTGCAGGGCAGCTCTGCCCGCACCCGGGG
>NW_010123382.1:0-13925 GCF_000699245.1 Pterocles gutturalis
GTAGCTGCTGTGACATCCCCCTCTAGTGGGTCACTGCGCTGAGCCGGGGTCTTCCTCCTGTCCCAGGTACCTGGCGAGCGGCTCTGGAGACACCACTGTCCGCTTCTGGGACCTCAGCACGGAGACGCCGCAGTTTACAGCCAAAGGTGGGTGTGGGGGTGTCCTGGGAGGACAGCTCCTGAGCCCCCTCCCTCAGGGACCCCCTGGCTGGTCACGGGGACAACCAGAGGGGGGCCTGCGTGCTGCTGTCTAGGCTGGGGCTGTGGCTCAGGGAGGGGGCAGCGCATTTCCTAAAAAGTGGATGAAGAAGGTCTGGCCAGGAGGAACACGGAGGGTTCCCCCCCCATCTCTAGTCCTGCGTGGTGGGGGGCTGCGTGCCACGGCGCTGGGGACAGGCGGTCACAGCTCTCCACTCAGCCCGCTCATGCTCTCTCTGCCAGGTCACCGGCACTGGGTGCTCAGCATCGCCTGGTCACCCGATGGCAAGAAGCTGGCTTCGGGCTGCAAGAACGGGCAGGTACGTGCTGGCTCCGCGGTCCCTCGGTGCAGGGCCAGGTGTCCTGACAGCCGCGCCAGGGGGGCCTGTGAGAGAGTGGGGACCCTCTGCAGCCCTGTTCTGAACTGAAATGAAACCTGGTAGAAGGGCTATGAGGGATTAGGGGCAAAGACTTGTTTTCTTTGGCAGCTGGGGCGTTAGGGGTGTATCTGGTTGTTCTGAGCAGGATTCCGGTGCCCCAGAGGAGGTTCGCATGTGGATGCATCTCAGTAGTTGCGAGTAATGTCTCTGAACTCTGCTGGGCAGTGCTCTGGCTTTGTCCCCTTTGCAGAAGTCTTGCTGCTAAGCGCTGCTGTCTTGTGGCAGATGCTTTTCCCTCTGTGCAGGAAGGAGTCCAGGCTTTGGACATGGTCCTTGGCAGACGGCTCCATCACGAGGGAGGTGTCTGGAGCGGGAAGGGGTATCGGCCAGCCAAGCCAGGGCTGCTGTTTGCATGACCCAGACGTGCAGCAGCAGCCTGTTTCGCAGTGCTCCCGCTCCGACGCAGCCAAACTCCCTCTTACAGGAACGCGAAGGGGTCCCTGCCCCGGCTGTGGGGCAGAATGTGTGTTCTTGAGCTGTGTGCAGAAATGCCTGGGGAAGCGGGAGCACTTCTGGGCGATTAAAAGTGAGTCAGCAACTAGCTGAGTTGCAGAGGGGCAGGCACTCGCTCTGACCTTTGAATGGTCTGGGAGCAACAAGAGCAGCCAGGGAGCTGCCGAGGGCTGCTGTCCTGCGCTCTGCTGCTGAGCGGCCACTCCATCAGGCCGCTGTGATGCCAGCCCCAAGGAAATGGGCCAGGCCAGGGTGGAGGTGGTTCTGTTCTGGCTTTAGTCTAACCCAGGGAGCTGCTTGTCCTTTGTTTCACTGTTTCTCCCAGGTTCTTAAGTAGGAGATGACTAATGCCTTGGCTCTTGGGATGAACATTTATGCAGAGAGAGAAAAAACAAGAGAAAACTAGCATGTGTCCCACCCACAGAATCCGATAATAAGTAGCATTTAACGTGCTCTGGCTTTCATCGCGCTCTGCAAACATTCACTGACTCTCTGGCACAGGATGTCAACGGCTCAGGCTGTCTTTTTGGGGACCTGAATTGTTTTTGAGTTGAGGCAGATATTTTTGGAGCAGCAGCAGCATTGTAGTGGAGAGGAGGGTGATCAGGTCTCGTGCTTTGAGATGTCAGCTGATTGCTGCAGGGATGTGGAAAGGCATCCCACCGTCCTGCCCCCCTCCCTTTTTACTCCCTCCCTCTACCAATGTAAATGCAACCCCAAGGACACCTCTCCTTTCTAAGTGGAACCCGAATGTCCCTGAGATTCACATGACGAGTGGCCTGACACGACCCTCTTGCTTCCTCTCTTGGACAGATATTTCTCTGGGACCCAGCCACGGGCAATCAGATCGGCCGGGTGCTCTCTGGCCATTCCAAATGGATCACGTGGCTGTGCTGGGAACCGCTCCACATGTAAGTGAAGGGCCAGCCCAGCCCTTCCCCTTCACTCGTACATAGAAGAGCAGCCTGACCTGAAGGGCACTGCTCCTGTTTGCTTTTCTCCCGTTGCGGTGTGCAGAGGGGGTGCATGCAGAATGGCCCCCAAGGTGGGCTGGGAAGAATGGGTCTAGCTCGGAGCCAGGAGTCCCAGCTGCTGCTCACAGTCCCCGTGAGGGTTCTGGGGAGCTCACTGCTGGGATGTGGCGTCTTTTCCCCTGTATAAAACATGTATCTGCCTGTGGAAAACAATGTTTTCATGGTGCTGGACAGCTGATACACTCCTCCCCAGCGTGCTGAGCAGAAGGCCTGCCCGTGTGGTGCCTGAGCTCAGGCTCTGCAAAGTGCTCCCTTTCTGCTGTCCTGCATCCCAGTTGCCTCTAATATCCGATTTATTTATCGTGAGGGCTGATTAACCTTGCAATCCCCTTATCCCTTTGATCAGCTAAAGCTCTGTCTGGGAGAGATGGGTGGAGGGCGACAGTTGTAGCCAATAATCCAAGATGTTATAGAATTAAATAAATAAAATAAACAGGGCCCCTTAGAGCAGATCCCTGCAAATTGAATTTGCCAGTAGGAAACTCCAGCTATCTGCAAACAATTAACTGGATTAGGAAAAACTGATTATAAAGGAGGATTGGGAAATTGAGAGTAGGGAGACGACCCTGCCAGGGCTCTGCTTTTCTGTCTCCAGCCAGCTGTGCTCCCTGTTCAGTTCCTGTGCAACAGGAGCAAGCCATGCTCCTCACGGCTGCTGGTGCCAGAGACCACTTTCTTTGACATTAAGATCATGTTGAGTGATGAAGATGCCGTGCAGGGGACAGAGGGCTGTTGGCTCCCTGTCCTTGCTGGGTTGTGGCCAGCTGCTTCCAGCTGTGTTAAATTTGCCCCCATGAGCCACGTGGACAGACATTGCTACTTTCAGCCCTGCTTAATACAGTGGCACTCTGTGTCTGCAGGCTGGCACGTTTCCTGCCAGAGGTGAAGCATGGCTTAGCCAGGAGAGCATTCGACGTGTTCCCATTGCTGCCGGTCTGTGCTGCCTGTGTAGGGCAGACTGATCCCCCTGCCCAGGGCTCGCTGCAGCCAGGGCCCAGGGAAGGTGCCAGTTGGTGGTCCCCTTGAGCCAGTGGGTTAAAACTGCCTCCTGTGAAAACAAGGTCATTGCCACAGGCTCACGTGCCAGGTTTGCCCTGGATTGATGCCTCCAGCGTGCAGCCCAAGAGTTGGTTTGGAGGGAAGCATCTGTCTGCCTCTCCCCTGCCATGTGGGATCTTGTTCAGCACTCTGCCCTGCCCGGCCTCTCTCTGATCTTAGGCCAAAAGAGAAAGTTGCTTGTATTGACTGCTGGGTCCTTGAATCTTCTTGGGGGTGACTGGGGAAGAGCTTGGTGGAGGAGCTGTGTGTGCCATGCAGATGGATTTCATCTTCTTTTTGCCCAGAAACCCGGAGTGCCGCTACCTGGCGAGTGCCTCCAAGGATGGCAGCATCCGCATCTGGGACACACTGATGGGCAGATGTGACAAAATCCTCACAAGCCACACGCAGTCGGTGACGTGTGTGAAGTGGGGAGGCGATGGCCTGCTCTACTCCTCCTCCCAGGACAGGACCATCAAAGTCTGGAGGGGCCAGGACGTAAGTCAGGCAGGCAGCCCTGGGGCTGCAGGCGAAGGGGCTGGACACGCTGTGTTGTAGCTTTGCTCTTCCTGGTAGATTGTGCCCTGGAAAATGGGGGTGCAGTGGGAGTGCTGCATCCTTGTGACCTTGGCAGGGCCTGTTGTTTAGCACTGTTTGGAAGGGGTGGTTGTTGTGCAATATTTTCATCCCTAAAAGCATAAAATGGAGCTAAAAGCTGTAAACACCCCGAGAACAACCTGTTCTGGTGGGTTCCTTGCAAGGCCCTGCAGGAAAGCAGTCCCTGGAGCTCGAAAATGTAATTTCTTCCCTGCTAAGCCTGGCTGCAGGGTTTGGAAGGTTTAGGGTTGGTCTCTGCAGCATGATGGGTCTGGTGGGTCCTGCGCAGTCTGGCTCTGTCCTGCCCATCCCTCTCTAAGCGGGTGGTTTTCTTTCCAGGGGGTCCTGTGCCGCACCTTGCAGGGCCACGCGCACTGGGTGAACACCATGGCTCTCAGCACTGACTACGTTCTCCGCACCGGTGCCTTCGAACCTGCTGAAGCCACCATCAACCCACAGGATGTGAGCGGCTCCTGTAAGTGCAGCGCCCGCGTTGTAGGCTGGGGGAAGCAGTGGGGAGGATAAGGAGGAGACCTGATACCTCAGTGCTGCCACAAGCCAAAGCAGTCTTGAGATCTGAGAGCGGGTCCTGTGCCAGCATCTTCATGCTGGCAGCGTAATCTTTCTTGCCCATGCACAGGGTCAAGCAGTCTGGGGGATGGGAAGGCCACCCTGTTTTTCAGCGCTTTTGCTCCCAGTGTCGCCCTTGGCAAAGAGAAAATGGGTGGGCAGTCATAAATGCATCTGCTTGGCCCACAGAGCCAGGATTGGAATTGGCATCACAGGGTTATAAAGTCTGCTTTCACCTAAGGATTTCAAATCTCTCTTCCTTCCCTGCTCCCTTTCCCTCTTTCAGTGGCAGAACTGAAGGACAAGGCAAAGCAGAGGTATGACGAAGTCAGGGTAAGTCCCTTTTGTCCCTGCAGTGGTTTATAACACTAGTATTGGTGAAAGTAGTGAACATGCACAGTTGGCTGTTGACCCCAATGCTGGTGTGCTTCCGAGCTCTCCAGCCCTGGCTTGTACAAGGCTTGGGCTCTTTCATCCCTTTCCCAGGGCCAGGAACCAGAGCGGCTCGTCTCAGGGTCAGATGATTTCACGCTGTTCCTTTGGAGACCAGCAGAAGACAAGAAGCCACTGGAGAGAATGACGGGTCACCAGGCACTGATTAACCAAGTCCTCTTCTCGCCAGACACCCGGATAATAGCCAGTGCTTCCTTTGACAAGTCCATAAAGCTCTGGGATGGTAGGACAGGAAAGTGAGTTGGTTTGTTCTGTTACAGATGTGGTGCTCGAATGGGATCTGTGCATAATGCACAGGTTACGCAGAGGTGGGCCCCAGCATCATTGCCAGCAACTCCCCTGGTGTGTTCAGCATCTGTGTAGCCTGAGCTCATGCAAAGTAATTCTGCTGCCTCTGTCTCTCTCTGCCCTTGGGAAGTCCCTTATCTAGCTCTTGTGTTATGGGATCTGTGCTTAGCTGGGCGTGTGTGAGCCCGCTGTCACCCAGCCACAGCACTGCCTGGCACGGCTCTTGTGTTATGGGATCTGTGCTTGGCTGGGCGTGTGCGAGCCCACTGTCACCCAGCCACAGCACTGCCTGGCACCGTGTGGCACATGCTGCCTGCTGCAGGGTCGGCTCTCTGGGGCAGGCGCAGCTGCGGTGGGATGACACGTTCCACTCGACTGATCTCCTGAAGGCATGTGCGTTGCACACTGTAGACTGACCCAGTTTAAACAGTTCCTGTGCCAGAGAACAGCTTGTTCTGGACGATGCAAGTTCTTGTAGTTACAAGGGGTGCTGTTGGTGTTTGGATGCTGCTGTAGTCCAGCTTTTCCCCTTCTGCTAGAGCTCTTTGGGGCAGCAGGCCTTCCCTTGTTCTGCTTTTTTACTGATGAGCTTGGGTGTCATGTCAGTAATTGTTAATGGTCTTTGTAAATCCAGTCTGCTCAGCCAGAGAGAGGGAGGGCAAATCTGTACAGTAAGGCTGTAGTGTTGCCTGCTGGATAAGGGTTTCTTGGCAGAGGAGTTGAGATGAAGAGCCATCCTCTAGAAGGCTCTGAGCCAGTTTGGGAGGGTTTTTAGACAGACTGAACCACCTATGGACTCCGTGTAGCAATTCACTGGCATGTGTATGCTGGCTTGGGGTTTGCTGGGCATCCTGCGACTGTGCTTGCTTGTTCACAGCTGGAGAAGAAATATGAAGGCTGGGGAAGGGCAGGTTTGGAACAGACCCAGCTGCCTGATCCTCTAACAGCTTCTTTGCCTCCTCCGCACCAGGTACCTGACGTCGCTGAGAGGGCACGTCTCAGCTGTGTATCAGATCGCCTGGTCAGCTGACAGCCGCTTGCTGGTGAGTGGGAGCAGTGACAGCACACTGAAGGTCTGGGACACCAAGATGAAGAAACTGGCCATCGATCTTCCCGGCCATGCAGATGAGGTGAGGTGTCTGGTTGAGCCAAGGTGTTGAGAGGCAGGAATGATGAGTCTTATCCCATGACAGCAGAAATAACTGAGTCTTTCACTAATACTAGGTGTATGCAACAGATTGGAGCCCAGACGGACAGAGGGTAGCGAGCGGAGGGAAGGATAAGTGTTTGCGGATGTAAGTAACCTGTTGTCTGTCCGTAGAGGATGTTCAGTTATTCCATGTGTCCTTCAGAGCTGCAGTCTCCTTGCAGAAACCTACACGGTTAGAGCATGATCTCTCCTTGTAGAGACTACAGCTCCGGGCCAAATTCCAGCCCGGAGACCTGATGTCTTTCAGAGCAGGAGCTGCTGCTGTCCCCTGGGAGATGACTAGAAAGCAGAGTCCCTCCAACTGAGCAGTCACTGGTGAAATTTGACTCAGATATTTTTGCTCCTGGAGAGGGGAAGGAACAGTTGTACCAGTTGGTCAGACCCTTCCTTTCTCACCTTCCTGCATCTCCCAGTTATGCAGACAGACAAATTCCTGTGAGCTGTTTGCCATTTGATCTTGGCTGACGAAGGAACCCGGTCCCCAGGCCCCTGCTGTGCTGTTCTCTTATGGTGTCTCTGGGCCACATGGCTGGTACAGGGACACAGCAGCTCTTTCCATTTGCAGATGGCGTCGATAGGAGCAGCAACACGAAGCCACCGGTCCCATCCTCAGCTGGCCTGCCCATTGGCGCAATTCGTCTGGGAGATCTGCGAGGAGATGGATGATGGAGGCTGACCCAAGCACGTCTCCTGTTGCTGTTGGCTGCTCTCCCTCATGGACTCTTTCCTTATATTTATTGAAGGAAATTTTAATTTCGGTTCTTATTAAGAGCTGTTCTTTGCAGGATTATTTCCTCTGAACATTACAGGAGGGATATCTCATCTGCCTCCATCTCAACTGTTTTTTTAATTGGAATTTCAGCCTTACAGTAGCCTGCTTTCTTGACAGGGGCAAGCGAAGGGTTGGGGACAGCTCATACCCTTTCTTGCTGTGTGGAGAATCCTGCAGGGAAGAGGCTCTTAGTGGGAACAGAAAGAGTTGTCCTTCTGTGACCTTCAGAGAGAGAGAGAGAGTGGAAGGGGGAAATCCAGCACATCATTACATTGCAGAATTGTGCTCAGCTGCATGCCTGGGACAAAGATCTGCTGAGAATAAGGTCTTGGGGCTTCTCGCTATTGCAGTAAGGTTTTGCCTTTCCACTCACCCTATTTCCCTGTGTGCTGTGCCAAGCATTATCTGTTAGCGATCCTCCACATCCAGTGCAGATAATTAATTCACTCATCTGTTCAGGGTGCAACAGGTAGGGACTTCAAACGACTGCTAGAGCTGTGCTGAGTTTTCAGGTCTCAATGGCTCTTGGAAATGGAGAAACGAGGCACTTGTGCCTCTGAACAAGGGAGACAGCGCCTGTCTCCCGTCCACTGCCGGCTTGGGAGGAAGGAATGAAGGAAGGAAGGAAAGGGCGGGGAAGGGGAAGAATGGAGCAGGCATTTTGGGTGGTGTTTGTCCCTTGCCCCGGATATGTGCTGACAGCAGGGCTGGGACTGTCACAGTACATGACAAAACTTCCAATGCACAGAATTGGCTCGTTCTGGAATTTCTCAAATGCACTTACTTGCCCAGTGGGTGAGAGGGATTCACAGTCAGTTCCATATTCGTAAACTTGCTTATGAGCCTTTTTGTAAGTCAATTCAGGCTTCCAACAATCATGGGGCAAATAGACCTGGATTTAATGTTTATTTCCAGGATGGTTAGGAAACAGGGAAAATAAAGATGTGATTAATAAAGAATAGAGATGATACTGTCAGATTTAGTTGCAGGAAGCTAGTGTGAAGGCCAGAACAGTCTCTGTAGTCCTCATACTGCAGTTGTTCCTTAGTGATTACTACAACTCAGAACAGGAGTCTGGGTCTCAGATGCTTCCCAGCTGCAGAAGGTGCATTTTAGGACTTTATTCCTACTAGCAGGATTGCTTTGGAGAATTAAGACGTTTGCTTGTCTGCAAGTGTTCAGGTGAGCAAAAGACTAGAACAAAGGGTTAAATCTTTAATACAACTGAGAACCCAAGTTGTGGTTCCTGTTGTTAGTATCTCTTTCTGCCAGCAAAGTCAGCAGGCTCTATCTTCATGAGATCTTTTGGGAAGAACTCAATATCCTGTACCTGCTCTTTCATTAACGTGCTTCCTGCAGCTGGTTCTTGCTGACAGTGAAGGCCATGTTGCGTCCATCTGCATAAACAAAACCTTTCGTAATTCACTAAGGTAAATGTTGTGGGACAGGGTGATTTAAAACTCGCTGATAATTCTGCTTCCCCAGACTGCCGTGCCCTTGGGAACAAGAGGAGCATGCTTGGAGCTGGTGGATCTCTGGTAACAGTCAAGAAGCCTGCCCCTTTTGCAGGGTTTGGGGCTGCCTGTGCTGAGAGGAAACAGTCCACCCTCGGGAGTTCAGCTCTGTGTCCCTTGGTTTGACTTTCCGAAAGCGTCAGTCTCTGCAGCTCCTGGTTGGATGTGGCTGTTTCCAGGGGACGAAGCATCGTTCTCTGAGTTCTCTTCCGAAGGGCTGCACAGGGTCACTGTGCCCTGTTAATCCACGGTGTGTTTTGTGTTAGAAGTGGGGATGTATCAGAGCCGGGGGAAGCGATCCTGCCTGCGGGGACTGGCTTGGCTGTGCGTGTGTGTACATGCACCTGAAGACCACTTCCTTGTCCACTGATTTCCAAACCGAAGTGATTGCTGTGCCCTCTGGCTGGGCTCCTGACCTAGGCTAGCTCCTGCCTTCCCTTCAGACTCTGCTTTTGTAAAACAGAGCCTGATTAAAACCCACCTTCCTGCTGCTGGAGCAGAAAGCTTTTCCAAAGCAAAGTGTGACCTCTTGAAGAAAGAGAGGGCCTTGCCATTAAGTTTACACCAAAGTAAGCTATCTCAGCCTTAATCTTTCTGTGACTTGATAGCGGGTAGATTTTGAACCACGCTGTGATAGGTTTGCATGGAGACCAAATCATATTTTCCTATCTAAGCAGCTGCTACTATTTTTATCATTCATACAGTACCAGCCTTCATGCATACTAACTGCTGGCCCTGTTCCAGCTGTATTCCTAAGCAATCCCGTAACACTCCTCCCAGTTTTATTTGAATGCGGTATTTCCCGGGCCTCGCTCTGCAGTCTCCTGCCTGCTCTTGTGCACTGGGGTAGAGCCACTGCCCTTCGCTTTGGGGCTGGCTTCCTTTTTGGCAGGAGACAAAGCAAGTGTGCTGCCTCCCTCGCTCTCCTGGTGATGGTGATGTGAGCTTTAATTAGCTAATTTTTAGAATTGCAGTTGCAGATTTGGGTCAATGGTGTTAGTAATGGGGAAGACATTACTTTTTGTTAAAGGACAAATCTAGAAGGTAGGATGGAGCTCTGATTGCTTTTCTGGGAATCACATCACTAACCTACTGAAGCATCTGAACATTTCCAATGCCATGTGACAAGAATATCAGTATCTGATGCTGTGTTTCAATCCAGTTTCGCCTGGGTTACTTGTTAAACGTACCACGCAGGTATGCCTACTGCAAGGGTGTTATTTTTCACTCATAATATTACAAGAATAATTTGGCTCTCGTGGAGCCCTCTGACACTTTCTCCTTTAAAAGCTGAGATAGCTCAGCTGGTGCCACCATTAATTTTGTTACAAATCCCCAATGGGAGGACAGTGATGATAAGGACTGGGAAGCGTGCCAGTCCTCCGAGAAAGGTTTACCTGTCTCATAAATTCCTGGGTATGATGCAGGGAGGGAAGGAAGGAAGAACAAAATGGTGAGAGCACCTAGGGTGAAGTAGACTGACTGGGATAGCGCTGGGATGAGCGGGACAGTGCCAGCCTTTATGGGTTGATTTAGGTAAACGAGGCCTTAGCACCCTTCTGAAAATCGTTCTCAGGGCTGTGTGTTCTGCTTACCCACGCAGGAGGGCTGGGCAAGTTGCGTACATGTTGTGCTCCCTTGGTCCTTAGAGCCATGCGTTCGTGTTCTGCTGGACTCAGCTGATTTCTTGATCATTTTCCCAGAGCAGTAATTTAACTTCCATGTGCATGTTCATAGCCTGGGGAGAGATAAAACACAAATCTTTCAATTAACAGGAAGAAAATAATCTTCACTCGTCGTTGTGCTTGGGCATTAGGAAAAGCAGTCTTCTCTCTGCTTTGCTTTGGGTCAACCCAGGTATCGTTCAGGTGATGTTTCTACCTCAGAAAAAGGCTGCATTTTGTTGGGATGGCAGAAAAGGGCTTACTGTGGAGACCATTAGTGCTTTTGAAGATGAAAGGTGTTATGGAAACTCAGAACTGCAATGTCTCTATTCTGGGGAGCTGGTACCAGATGAAAGTGTACTTCTGTGCCCTCAGACAAGGAACCTGGAAGGTGATAATTCCTTCACAGATCTGTTGGTCTTGTGATCATGAGTCCTGGCTCCCATCTGAGGGACTAATTTGGCTGAACCAATGTAGTGTGCCTGGAAGAGAGCCACAAATCCATCTCCAGTGCTGTTATTTTGTGTTTTCTACACGCTCACCCTGTAAATCAGTGGTCCTCGCTGAGCTGCAGGTCGCTGGGTCTCTTGTCAGCTGCAGCTCTGGAACAGTGCAATGTTAAAAATAAATAAACTTGGTGCTTTTACTCTGTGCTTTTGGAGGATTGCTGTGGTCTGTTAGACATGGTACTGGTGCCCACTGGCTGGCTATGCTTTTCGAGCATGCTGGATATTTTATTGTCCTGACTCGTCAAGTTAGAGCTAACGTAACAAATATGTACTCTCTGTGTAGGATAGGATGACTGTCCTTGGGAGCGTTGAGAAGAACTTTTAATCACTTACGGATTGTTGGATTTGTCCTTGAAGATGGGAACATCCTGGAAAATACGTAAACTAAATGGGTACTCATTTCTACATCTCTACGGTGTGTTTGGAGTAGTCAGCCAAGTTAGCGATTGGCACTGTCTGAAAGTAACCTATCCTCGTTTTAATATATTACTAAAAATCACACCTACCACCATGAAGACCCCAGCCTGCTTAGAGACCCTTCCCCTCAGAGCATGGGTGGTTTAGAAATGCTCTGTAACCAATATGCTAATTACTTGAGCAGTCATCCATTAGGAGGCTGTGCTGGGGTTTGGGTTAAATTATGAGTATATAAACTGTCACAAAAAGTACGGAGGGGTGCTGGCTTTGTGGACTGACCGCCTGGCACCCATCTCTGGGCAGACATGCAATAAAACAGTATCTCGGTTCTGTGCATGTATTGGCTTATTGCACACCAGGTGACAAACTCTGCTTAGGAGATAACATCGTGGCTTGTCAGCACAGAGCAGTGCATCCCTCCGAGTGCCTGTGCTAAATGGCGAATAGCTGTGTATTCCTTGGGGGAGGGAGGAGCAGCATGAGCCCCGCACGGCTACCCTGCATCGCTACCCCAATATCTCTAGTAATGAGGCTCCCTTAGGGAATGGGGGGCAAATACATTCTGCTTCGTCTCTGACCTCTTTCAGCAAAAGCAAGTGAAGGTGCTGTTTGTAAATAGGTTTATTGTAGTCTAATGGTGCAGGAAATATTGACACCTAGAAACTTTCCCAGACACTGATCAAGGACCCAGCTCAAATGAGTGACCTGCATGCTAATCCCACAGCCCTTCGTCAAGTGGTTTCTCAGACCTTAGTCCTTCAGATCCCATCCGAAACCCAGTGCGATGGCAACGTGTTTAGTTATTCTGGTCAAACCTCCCTGCCGCTCCTGACTGTTTTGTCCTTGCTGTGCTGAAACAAACCTGCTCGAGGGCTCCAGCCCCATTATGAGGACAAAAGGATATCAGATGTCTTGCTACTGAAGCGAAATATGTCTCAGTTTTGAAGTGTAAGGCAGAATGGGTGGCTTAGAAATTCCTGAAGCAGATTTCTCTGTTCAAAAGGCATCTTTCTGGGTTATTTTTTTTAGCTTCCCTAAAATGCAGCTTGTGACGTTGACTTTAGGGTGAGGATACACACTGATGCTGAGAGGATTAATACTGAATGTGAGGATCGGTGGATGGCAATAAACAGCCAATTCTCAGTGAAATTCTGAATCAGAATATTTAACACATTGAGACTAACGGCCTTTTCCCTGGTTTTAAAGGGGCACTGTGAATGCATACTAGAAAGTGTCTGTGTTACTACTAACAGCTTAATTTATTATTAACATGGAATATTTTTACATCTCATTTATTCCTTCCATGGGGGAGTTCTGAGCTGCTGAAGTTACTTGATCAGCTTCGCTTTCTCTGTTTCATTTGTTAGGTTAGTGATATGAATGGATTTTGGATGGGAGCTCAGAACTTCAGAAAATAAAGGGGGGATTTGGCCTTGAGGGGTTTTTAAGCCCTTTGGTTCTCTTTAATACAAAGTAGATGGTTTAGAATTCCTCTGATGCCTCCACATAATGGATAGCGCTTAAAATGTCCTTCATAAAGCTGTCAAATATTGTAAAATATTAAGAATCTCTTGATGAATATTTTTTTAATCTCAGTGCATTGTCTTTAGAGAAGACTAGCTGTGGAGGCTTATGACATGGCACGCAGCTCCAGCAGTGCTTGGTTTTGAGTGTCCAAAGGCAAAGGGAGTTAAGTTAATAAGGAGAGGACCAAGTGTGTAACTCTCTGCCTAGTCTCTCTTTTGATCTAGCGGCACTGAAAGCAGACCCGATATCATGTGAGAGAAGGCGCAGCACAGCTATGTGGGGTCAGAGCTCTGCCCCCCACGTGATACCAATGCACACCTTGTGCTGTCTGTAACTTCAGCGCAGGGTTAATCCCTGCTGCTGCAGTGTCAGAGTGCTGAGGGGCCCTGGGGCAGATGGGGTATTGGGGAGGCCTGAAGCAGCCCGCACAGGTGAAACTGGAATGTGGAGGTGGTGTGATGGAGAAGATGGACAGAGAGGAAGGGGAAGAGAGCAATGAGGAATGGCAAGCAAAAGAAAGGAGTGTAATTATGTAGATCTGGAGGTGAAGGTCAAAGGCTCCATGTGACTGGTGTGTGGTGGCTGGCTGGCTTTTTTCATGTTTGTATGGGTTGCTGTCAACAGCCCCAGGCTTGTCTAGAAGCGCTGGGGGACAGAGACTGTAAGTTAAGGACATTGTTCTCCTCATAGATGGAGCGAGCAACTTGAGGTGTCTTTGGCTTACAGCGTTTTGCATGCTTGTGCCACCAATGGTTCTCCATTCATTTAAGTTCCTTGTTTTAGGTCTGATGTAGAGTCTTGCTTGCTAGAGCAGGGACAGCGCTGAGGGTGCACGACCCTGGAAGTGCTGGGTAAGCAGTATCACCACAGGGCCGAATACTTGCCTTCCTGCTGCAGGCTGCTGCCCTGCCTCACTCCTGGCTGCTGGCAGCTGGCTCCTGGGCCACCTCTGGCCTTCCCTCTTCTCCTGGTGGCCCCTCAGCTTTGTCCTCGCTGGCAGGTGGGCCTGAGGTGGCCAAGGAAACGGCTAAAGGGAAATACAGCAAGTGTTAGAAGTGATAGCCGGGCATGGCGGCTTAACTCGAGTTTTAGCCCCATTTTGGAGTGAGGACGGGGTGGCCTTGGGGGTCCCCAGGGCCCGGGCTGCCATCCCACATGAGGGGAGGACGAGGACCGACCCCAGGAGCACGGCGGGGTGGGGGTGTGTGGGGCTGGAAGGGGTCTGAGCCCAGCCGCGGGCGA
>NW_010123383.1:0-13520 GCF_000699245.1 Pterocles gutturalis
GCCCCTCAGTTCAAGTGGGACAGGGAACTCCTGGAGAGAGTACAGCGTAGAGCCACAAAGATGATGAAGGGAATGGAGCATCTCCCTTATGAGAAAAGGCTGAGGGAGCTGGGTCTCTTTAGCCTGGAAAAGAGGAGACTGAGGGGTGACCTAATCAGTGTTTATAAATACTTAAAGGGTGAGTGTCAGGAGGATGGAGCCAGGCTCTTCTCTGTGACATCCAGTGATAGGACAAGGGGAAATGCATTCAAGCTGGAATATAGGAGTTTCCACTTGAATATGAGAAAAAACTTCTTTACGGTGAGGGTGACAGAGCACTGGAACAGGCTGCCCAGAGAGGTTGTGGAGTCTCCTTCTCTGGAGACATTCAAAGCCCGCCTGGATGCGTTCCTGTGTGATCTGATCTAGGTGTTCCTGCTCCGGCAGGGGGATTGGACTAGATGATCTTTTGAGGTCCCTTCCAATCTCTAATATTCTCTGATTCTGTGATTCTGTGAAATCTCTAACTCTTCTTGTTTGTTGCCCATGCTATGTGTGTTTGTGTAGACACTTTTTTTTTTTTTTTTTTTTTAAATATGGGTCACTTTATAGTCATAGCATGTTTAGTACCCAGGAAAATAAGCTTTCCATTATTTGTTCATTGTTGAAAAAAAATAGGACTAGAAGCTCTCTTAGTGAATCAGAAGTAATCAAAAGTCATTATCAACACGTGAATAAAACATGATGTGGACAATTAAAGAATTATCTTGATAGATGTTACAAAAAAGAAGTTGAAATTTGCAATCTGGTCTAAAAACAAAATAGTTGTAGGATCTTGACTAAAACTCTTTCTAGGGGCCACGTTTGCTGGGGAGTGGAAGTTAGGTCTATATTTTAAGAGGATCTATTTAGATTGTAAACAAAACTGTGAAGCAAATTATATGGACTGGATGCTGGATTTTATTAGTATTATTTTGCAGAAGATATGGAAATTCAAATCTGATGCAACAGAAGACAAATTAATACACAGAAGTGAAAACATTTGTCTAATGGACTGAATAAATAACACAAGAGGCTTCCCAGGGAAATAGGTGGCTGAAAGATGTGTGATACAATTACCAGCTCTCTTTACGAAAACTGTGGTCATCCAAATGAATGTATCTAATTGCAGCTTTAAAAAAAGTAAAGAGAATTAGTCCCTTTCCAATGGGTAACTCTTACTGCAGGTTACTGAAAATGAAAAAAAAGTTTATCTGTTTTCAAAAAGGAACTAGAAAAGTTCATAGAAGAATAACTCCAGGAAGTTTATTAATTACATAGAAACCACATTAAGAAGACCTTGAGACAAAACCTGTTTGACCTTGGAGAATTTTCTGAACGTTGTAACTGCATACTTGCCCTATTCTTGCATAGGTGTAGATGTGGCAGTTAGGGACATTGTTTAATAGTGGACTTGGTAGTGTTAGGTCTGTGGTTGGACTCAGTGATTTTGAAGGTCTTTTCCGACCTAAATCATTCTAAGCTTCTATGATTCTTCCACAAACAGCCACTTTTGGTCACTGTAAGAAACATGATATAAAGACACATGGACTTTCTCTTTAATATGGTTTAGTTGTAGTGTCAGCAGCAGTGTTAGCAGCAGTGGCAAAGCAAAGCCCATCTATTACTCATTTTCCAACTCATACTGGATTAGTACAGTCGGTTAGTGCTGGGAAGATGTAATCAAGGCCATTGTTTGGGGAAGTGTTGTTCTGCAGGCTTCGCCCATGACACTAATTCAACTGGAATTCATTCAGACTTTGAAAATTATCATACAAGAAGATAAACCAAAATAACAAGTATGACTTTATGTCAGAGTTTAATCAATTTATGAAAAAGTTTGTGAAGTTCATTATATTCATTGATTCAGGGTGTTCTTTATAATCATACGTTCCTGACATTTCAATTTTTAAAAATAGGCCTTTAAATTATATCTTTTAATTATTTTGCCTTTATTATGTTATAAAACACATATATTGAGAAATGGATTAGTGAGAGCTATAGAACTTGTAGTACTCCATAGTATGGTCAATCCTATACTCTCATTATTCAGATATATATATTAAAGAGAGCTCTACTACATATAAATATTTCTTTTAACATCTGTGGATTTACCACTAAGAACTAAAGAGACTTTAACCTTCAGAAAATACAGTGGTGACACTCTGAATTCTGTGATGCAGTCTGCACTCTAGACTGTCCCCTTTTTGTTCTGCCTTTACTTTGTAGTATCCCAGTGTGAGGATTTCATCTCATAACAACCATACCCAGTCAGTCAGTTGGGACAATTTTTTATCTTGTTAAGAAGCATAAGAAATCTCCAGTGCAAAACTCCCAGTAGAGGCATGTAAAGTTCATCCATATATCACTGAGAAATCATAGTTCTGACAAAATTAAAGTATTTGTATATATTATACTAATTATAATTAACTCCATAATTCCAATTGTCTAATTTTGATTTTTTAGTACACCAGAAAAATATTTAATCAAGTGATTAATGTCTCCTTAACCAAGTTTTTTTATTAAGTTAAAAACAATCTGATTTTATTTATTTATTACCAGGGCTTCTGGCAGTTTATTTGTTTGTATAACGACAAGAGTGCCTGAACCACCAAGCACTAAGTGATAACCATAGCATAGATGTACTCTATATCCAAGTATCCCAATAAACTTTTCAAGATATTCCCCCAGGTTTATTTCTGGAGTTGTCTGTTTGTTTTTGGTCAGGTACTCAGTATTTCAGTCATATATGCCCTCCACTATTTATGCCTGTTAACTCTGTTCTGCTCTCACAGAGATTAACAGATTCCCATGACTTCTACTTAAGGTGCCAACTTCTAATTGCTGCATGCTGAGAAGGTAGATATAACAACCACTTCTCATACAGTTCAATTGCTTCTCTCCACTGAGTTGCCCATGTCCGTTTTGCCCATGACTGTGTTCAAGCACATTCTCAAGGTACCCTCCGTTTGCAACTATAATATTGACACAATAAACCCAGGAACTTTTCATCTGACATTTTTTCATGATTGTAGGAAATTAATTCAGAAAGGTTTATTAACACTGAGAAAGAGGATTTTCTTATGAGAGACAAATGTATCTATAATAATTTTTTTCATAAAGTGGCCTAGGTCTTCATTCACACACAGATATTTATTATGTTGAACTAAATAACAATGGAAGTATTCAAACAGGTGTAATGGTAAAAGGTATTAAAAACCCTAACTGGACAAAAGTAAAGAGTTTTTGTTTTGGTTTGTTTTGTTTTTTTTTTTTTTTTCCCAAAACCAAACTAGATTATCTTCAGCAAAAAATGCAGCTTTTTCCTCTGAAGATGGAAGTTGACAATACTAAGTTTATCAGTAAATCATTACAAATATTAAAAATCCCCATCTAACTCATATAATAACTCATATTATAAATAGTTCAATGCATCAAGCATTGCTATTTTAAGTGTAAATAAAATATAAACTTTTTCCCATTAATTTCTATAAATCAATGACATATGCATGGATTCTACATATATGCAAAATGAAGCACCTGCTTTTTTAATATATAAATCAAGAAAGTGACATTTAATATAGTAAAGATCCTCTAAAAGAGAACGTAACTCAGGGAAAAAGAACTATTAAGCTTTTCTTGTTCTTGCTTGTATTGTACGTATATGCATACTTACTGCATTTCATTAAGAGGGCATTCGTATTGTACACTGTTTAGACATTCCAGTCCCTAACTACTTGCTTTTTTTTTGCCTCTGACACTACAGTGAGAAATTTGTGCTCATTCTCTTGTCCAAGATGGGCCATTTCAAGTTGAAAGAAAAGAGTAGTTGTAACTGTATGTCATAATAATAAATAGGTAACAAGTCTACCGCTTCCAAAAGCTATATACCACACCTGACCTCCTCAATTTTACCACGTTTCCTGAGGGCCTTTCATTTGACATTTTTGTGGGGTTAGGTGGGGTTTTTTGTTGTTTGTTTTTTTTTTTTTCCAAATTATATTTCCTGTGGAGTTTTGGAAATAACAGTACAGGAATAAAAGTAATAATAACTATAAAATTATTCTGAGACCTTTCTCAAATAGTTTCTAATGTTTTATCCAATTTGAAAGAAAACGGAACATTCCAGAATAGGTCTATATTTCAGAGCTTAGTGCTTTCAGTTCAGTATTTTCCTATAGAAAATTATTATACAGTGGCACATCACAAAGATGGAAATCTGTGTTTTCTTTCACATTTCGCATTTTTTTCCAACAAAACTTTCATTGAAGATGTTAAGTTTTCCTAGGGTATGAAATTAAATAAATTCATTTAACTAGAAATCAAAGCAGATATTTAACATACTTCCTTGCATCATCCTTTCTCTCTCTCTCTCCCCCAAGCTACCTGAGATACTGTTCAATCTCAGAAAAAAAAAAAAATTCCCTGAGCAAAACAAACACATTAAACAGTATAGAATCCATATGGAAAATGTATTAGTTGTTCTAACAACATATAAATATTTAAGTAAGTTATTTTCCTGTTTATTGAGTACACACCTTTGATCACATTAGTAGTCTCAGGAAATAAAAAAAAACACTGTTATATTATCATCTAATTTTAGCAATTAATTACATGTGACAACTGTATGAATAGGTTACTAAACTGATTTATAAGGTGTGCAATGAAAAATAACAAAAAGCTTATGTGGTTGTTGAAATAGTGTGTGGTTATTGACATAAAAATTATTAATAGTTTAAAAATAACACCATACAATCTAACTTTCTTCTACTTTATTAATGCTACAGTCATATATATAACACACCTGTTTTTCTCACCCAACCTAATCACACAGTCACTCAATTTTGGTTCATAAATAGCTGGTGTAATACACATATATGTCTTTACACATATATGTGTATTTATATAAATTACAAAATTTTATCAAAGTATTGCACATAGGTTTTGTATAATATATAAATGTATGAAATATAAATATGTAGAATCTGATTTTAAATTAAATTTAAACTAACTCTTCTTCCAAATGTTTAACATACCCACTATTCACATAGTGAAATAGACAATAAGAAAATAAGGATAGACAATGAAAATACAGGAAGACTTTTCACACCAAAATGAAGTTTGATTTTAGCTAATATTTACTTCCAAATATATGAAATAGCTTGATTCCATTCTAGAATAGATGGCATGTTTATCTTACCTTGTGCCCTCCTGTTCCCCAGTTGTCTTTGATTTACCATATTGTGACCTTTATAATAGCTTTATAGAGGATCAATCAGGGCAAGACAGAACTGTAATACAAAGAAGTATTCATTATTTTATATTGGCTTAAACTAATAGGCCTGACAAGTAAAACACAGGTGATTGATTTCCTGACCTTTGAAGTGTTTTATATGTAAAGTGCATAAGTTCCAGCCATACAAGATATTTAATGTTTAACTATGTTGTATGCTGCCAGTGGAACATTTTCTGACAGCAAAATCTACTATTTCATCTCTTTGCAACAACTCTTTTCATTAAATTCTCTGATACCTTCCCTGTTCTTTAAAGTACAGTATGAATATCCAAAGAATAAGATCTCTTCTAATAGCTATTCATTTTATGTGACTCTGTACTGAATTGGAATCAAGCCAAAATCAAGTTCAGGAATTTTTCAGAGGCTAACTTTCCAAACACCTATATAAACTACTAATGTGTCTTTGTGACTAAATGCAAAATGACAGCACTAAAAACTGTGTGGGAGCAGGAAAGATAGATTTTCCTGTTTTGACAAAAATCAGAACCCATTTCAGAAAGAAACCCATCATCCAAGTAACATAAAGAATTCCTTGAATCTTTATACATTTGTTTACTACAGAAAGTAAGTTTTGAGCACCCACTCATGTTTATAGGAGACTTGCCTAAGATTTTCTAGAGGCCACCATGGTTTGAAGTATATAAAATGCTGGTGATCAGTTTTGAGATGTGAATCAAGGGATCTAATTCTCAGTTAAAAATAGAAAGGTACTGAGACCTTCTTAAAATCAAACTTATTTATAGAGTGTCCTGTCAGATGCTCTCAAGTTCAGGAGCCTCTTATATAAGTATCTTCTGTTTGAAGATATCAGTTCTAAGAATGACATCAACCTTAAACCACAACAAATGGAAGCAACTGGTAAACTATCTATTTTAATTCTAGATTTCAGTGTTCTTTGCCTGTACTTCTTTTACTCACTTTTATATCCCATGAATCTTAACTTCCATGATCTTTAGTGCTTTGAAAAATATGGTATTGGCCCAACATGTAGCTACCTTGATTCTGCTTAGAGACCAGAACATGGATCTTATGATCAAGCAAATAGCAAATAATGATCCTCATTTGCTCCCTACAGTCTTCATAGTTAGAGAATTAATTTTTGTTTTTTTTCTACTACTTCGGTGAATCTGCATGGAATCACATTGATATATATATTACTTTTTTAATACATGCATTTCAAATTTTGTCTTTTTTTTTTTCACTAGCTAGTGTCATTGACTACTTATCTTTTTGATGTTTTCACTGAACCAGAAGAGTCTTTCCTCTGCTGAAACTACAGCAGGTCTAAAGAACAGCTTTGGTGGGTCATTTGAACACTTTTCTTATTAAAAAAAAATAAAAAAATAAAAAAAGTTGCAAAGTTACGTGGTCACAGGTTAGAATGGGTTCTTCTAGCTGTGGTTCTGCTCACTCCTGAATTATAAATTTCTTATGCACTAAGGCAAGCTGTGGATGCAGAATGAGATTAAATTTATCTTTAAAAAGAAAAACTGTTGTCATTTATGAAAAAGGAAAAAAAATGATCACCATAAATATCTGGGAGATTGGATTTATGTGAATTTCGTGAACTTTCTTACCATTACTTTGTATGAATGTTCTCATTTGTAATAAAGATATATTACAGTGTCATTCAATAAGGGGTAGCCATACTGCATAATTATACAAAAGAAACACACAGTTATCAGTTCTGATATTTAGTTGGTGACTAATTCTTAAATCATATATGCTAGAAATTGTATTAAATTTATTGGTTAAGTGCCCGTTCCTAGGAGTAATTGACATGTCCCCCTCCTACAGAGCAGTGAAAGAATATACAAATAGCACATGAAGCCTAAGAGTTCCTGCGCTCATCTTGCTGGAGGACTAGATGCAGAAAAATAAAGCACTGCAGGAAAAAAGGTGAAATTAGCATGATTTTCTTCTTTCTGCATCTCTGGCAACTTCCTTCCTTCAGTGTTTTCTCTTTTTTCCCCAGTGTTCCTCATTTGAAGCATGGTCTAGTAAAAAAAAAAAAAAAAAAAAAAAACAGAATCAATAATTCCTTTCTTGAAGTCTGGCAGGATTTGACCAGAAGAATTACCACTTTAATTATTATTCCTTTAGAAGTGGAGAAGACATAGGAATTTCTTACTTCAACACATATTTTCTATTCCCTGTTTGGAAAAACAAGACCTCTCGGAATTCCCTTTCACAACTATGAAGTTGTCCTGTACAAGCTATCTTGTCCTGGTCTCTTTCAAGATATCATCACTCTCCTCACAGCAGCCAGACATTAAATTTTCAAAGAAGAGTGTGTAGGTGATATACTTGTACATTACCAGATCTTCTAACAGGATGCTGAGTTAACTGAGTACCCCTCATCATCGTTAACTGAGTATTATTGCTATCTATAACTTTCACATCCTACAAATAAGACTAATAGCAGCAATTTTGTTTCTAGAAGAGTTAAGTTGAAAGATGATACTCCTGTAAATAATGTAGTTGAAGGTAGTTTTGCTTCCAGATTAACACAAGATCAGATTCCCCAACTGTAAACATCTGAACAATGCAAGCCTTACAGTTATCCATATTTTTCTTAGCATCTCAGTCTCTGTTAAATCAAACTCTTTAGTCAGTCCACACTTGACTGTAGACTACAGGAAATGATTCTTCAATTTTATCTTTTTTTAAAGAAATATCATGAAAATCACATTGAAAATCCCTATCATTAGAACGCACAAATCTTTAGTGCCTCTAACAGTAGGTGGTAGTAAAAAATGCATAAGAGAACTGATTGAGGAAAAGCTTATTAAAAAAAAAACACAGAAAAAGAACAAAAAAATTATAAAGCATCGTATCTGATGTTAAAAGATCTAAGTCTTCAGAAGGATATGAAATCTTGTTCATATTCAAACATTCAAGTTTACTATCATGTAATTGATACTTCTGCAAATATTATGAAGTTTCATCAAAGAACAAAGAAAATAGTCACAGAATGGTTAAGACCTTCAGTGTTTCCTCTACTGCCACTAGTATTCAAAAACCAAGATCAACATGACACTGCAAATAATTTTCAAATATAAGATTCAAATTATGCTAATAATAAAACTAGTTTTACATTTATACATGTGTGCTTTTGTAGATGTAACACGCACTTCCTCTTTGCCCATAATACAATATCTTGGGCAGAACAACTCCAAGGAATCATTTTTTATTGTTTTGTCTGAAATACTTACAGAAGCAGCCCAGTTTCAAGAAATTATATGGTTGCACTTGTTCACTTTATTAGTCCTGTTCAACATAATGTTTTCTGAAAAATAAGAATTGACTCAGACATTTGTTTCACCACCTCATCAGAAGAAATCTAGATCATGCTGTCATGGGCATTGAAAAAAAAGGTTGAATATTTATGACATACAAGCATGTGTCATGTGTAATACATGATACGAAATATGCAACGTATCTTAACCTTCTTTTCATCTCTGCATGCTCACATATGCAAGTATATATACCTATATATATATGCACATATATATGTGTGTATATTCAAATATATACACATATATGTATGTCTATACAGATGTGTGTGTGTGTGCTGGTGTTGTACATACACAGTCACACTTATTACATATACCTTTATATATCCTTCAACAGCTCCTATTTTTATCTATTGTCAAAACATAAGTGGCTAAAAAACCATGAGATATTTTCTCAAGACTTTTTGTGGCCTAGATTCTTCCAATTAAAATGCCTTATTTAAGAGTCTCAAACTTCACTTTCTTTCTAGTATTCAGTTTTTAGTTGTGATTCTACAACATTGGGTTTCTGTCTTTACGAGGTTTATTATTATTTTTACTTGAATACATTTTAAGTCACACAAACTGAAGTTTACAAACCTGGAAAAATTCACTCATTATTTATTACAAATATCACTACCAGGTGCTTTTGGAGAATAATAATTTGAGGAGAAACTAGAGAATAACCTCAGCCACTGAATTTTTAAAATAGTTTTCTTAAACATGTTGTGAGAAATCTAAATGTAAGAAAGAAATAAGTACAGAATAATGCACTATTGTAACAGAATGACCCACCCAAAGTTACGTAAAAGGGTGACATTGATCTGATTAAAAGAAAAAAAAAAAAAAAGAGTTTCAGTGATTGGTTATGCCTGAGCTAATCATGGTAGTCAATGGAGAGAAATATGCTTCCAGGTATGATTCACTTCACCCCAGATGAAATGTCTAAAGTTGGTCAGATTAACTGTGCCCTAGAAGAACATTTTTTTCTCCACTAATCAGAAAGAGCACACACAGAGACTGGCTTAGCTGTCAGTGCCTACAATGTGGATGGTCAAATATAAGTAAAATGTAACTGATCCGAATTCTGTAATATGTTTGCACTGATTTCTATATATCTAGTGAGATATTCTTTTCAATAATATTTTAATAGTAGTAACAAGATGAAATGATTTAAATGGAACTGAATTGGCCCAGATGAACAATGAAGTTCACAAAGCTGTGGGCCTGTCTCCTTAGAAAATCTAAATTTAAAAAGTAAAAGAAATCATGCAGACACAGTAATTTTGAGCATTTTAATCACTCTTCAGCCTTGTGAAAAGTTAAACACAGCAATAAGAAATTTAAGCCACTGACTACTAGTTTAACACTTATTAAGTCTCTCAGAAGAATATGCCATATGCTTAGTCACATAACGTAACTGACATTTACAATAAGTTGTACTGATTTCAGCAGATACTCTTGTAAACTACATTTAAGAACACTCTGTGTGCCACAGTTTGCCAGAAAACTGAGTTCTTTCATTAACTTTGTGTGTGTTTGGTTTTTTCCTTTTTCTCTGCTTTTAGCAAGATACTATCTTTCTCAGTGTCTGTGTCTGTCTAGAAGCTATCACCACAACATATGAGTACACTAGAATAATAAGGAACAACTGATTTATAGCACAGTGTGGATGTCAAAAACTTTAAAAATTCATTTTAAGACCTGAATTTATCCTCAACATGCCTGAGCTTTGTAATCTTTCAAACTGGATGTACAGAAGTTTTCCTTCAAAGGTTCAGGGTACAAAGTAAAATCGGACTAGCTGTAGAAAATATTATGTTAATTTAAAGTTTGTCTTAACTACAAGCATTTGAGAATTTTGTTATATTAGAAAATGTTGGAGAAAAAAGAAAGGCTTTTCAGTACTAACTAGGTGCTGCTTTTTTCATCTTTTCTTTAAACTTTACCTTTTTTTTTTTTTTTCTTTTTTTTTTAGCCTGGTCATCACAGTGAATTCCAGGTGGGCTGGTTTCAGACATATAAACATAAGTTTACAGGGTCATTAATGACTGCTTAGAAATTATTATGGCTTCCAGTTGCTGCTAATGAAATCTTTGGGCTTGCTTAATTCACACTTGTCACATTTGCCAGCCCCATGTCTTAGGTCACTGTAAATATCTATGAATCAAGCTCCATAGGAAAAAAAATCTGATTTACCAAAAGGTTCAGATCCAAAGTCAGACATCTAGTCTCAGTTTTTCAACATGAAGAGAATTTAACTAGGCAAACTGTTAAAAACCAAACTTTTGTTTTTGGGCAAGGAGGAATCACCTGATATATACAATCAATAATTTATTGTTAGTATAACTGAAATCTTAACAGTCTAATTCAAGAATCATTATCAGTTCAGATACAAATGTTACAGAGAAAGAAAGAATAGTTCTACAGAGAAAAAAATCTCACCAAATGCCTATGATTTGTATTTGTGGCATCTGTGATGTTAGCCTATACCCCACCACTTATCATCCCATAGCTGTGCTCCTCTACAGCACGTCGTGTGTCCCCGCTTCTCAAGACCTCTGCTGTGGTACCAGGACTCTATTTATCTATGTTATCACTAGGTTAGAGTCGTAAAATGTTGGTGGCACTGTTTATAAGATACACAAAAGCAAACCAAATTGTCTGGCCAATTACAAAAAATTACTGTCACAGATAAAGCAAGTGAAAACTGCAGGCAGGTCAAAAAAAGATCAGATAGAGCAGGTCCAACAAGACTGAGTCCTGAGGCTTTGTACAAAGCATGTGCTCTGTTACTAGCAGTGTCAATACCGTATTTTAAGCTACGGGGTAACAAACCTTAGGTTTCTAGTGCTATTTCAGGTACAAAAGTATATCCTGCATTCCTCCAGCTGTCCATTTTAGATGCCATAGGATGTCTGAAAATGGAGATTTGGAGGCCAGTTAGAATACTGGTGATGACAGATGTCACACAATCTGTGTAAGTTCCATGTTCTGGAGAGGCATCTGGAAGCCAAGAAGAGCTCCTTAAGGTAGCTAGGGTAGCACCAAGTGCTTATAGAATCATAGAATCGTAGAATGGTTAGGGCTGGAAAGGACCTTATGGGTCCTCTACTTCCAATCCCCCTGCTAAGGGCAGGGACAACTCCCACTAGACCAGGGTGCTCAAAGCCTCATCCAGCCTGGCGTTGAACACCTCCAGGGATGGGGCATCCACAACTTCCCTGGGCAACCTGTTCCTGCAACTCACCACCCTCACAGTAAAAAATTTCTTACTAATATCTAATCTAAATCTGCCCTCTTCCAATTTAAATTCATTACCCCTCATCCTGTCACTACATGCGCTTTTAAAAAGCCCCTCCTAATCTCTCCTGTAGGCCCCCTTCAGTTACTGGAAGGCTGCTATAAGGTCTGCTTGGAGTTTTCTCTTCTCCAGCCTGAACAAACCCAATTCTCTCAGTCTGTCCTCATAGGAGAGGTGCTCCAACCCTCTGACCATTTTCGTGGCACTCCTCTGGACTCGCTCCAACAGGTCCATGTCCTTCTTATGTTGGGGGCCCCACAGCTGGATGCAGTACTCCAGGTGGGGTCTTACGAGAGCAGAGTAGATAGAGAGTCACCTCCCTCAACCTGCTGGTCACACTTTTTTTGACAAAGCCCAGGATACACTTGGCTTTCTGGGCTGCAAGCACACATTGCTGGGTCATGTTTGGCTTCTCATCTACCAATACTCACAAGTCCTTCTCCTCAGGGCTGCGCTCAACCATTCTCCGCCCAGCCTGTATTTGTGCTTGAGATTGCCTCGACCCATGTGCAGGACCTTGCACTTGTCTTTGTTGAACTTCATGTAGTTGGCGTGGGCCCACCTTTCTGGCCTGTCCAGGTCCCTCTGGATGGCATCCCTTCCGTCCAGCATGTCAACTAAACCACAAAGCTTGGTGTTGTCAGCAAACTTGCTGAGGTTGCATTCAATCCCTCTGTCCATGTTGCCGACAAAGATGTTAAATAGCACTGGTTCCAGTACTGATCCCTGAGGAACGCCACTCGTCACTGGTCTCCATCTGGACATTGAGCCGTTGACCGCAGCTCTCTGAGTCCGACCATCCAGCCAATTCCTTGTCCAACAGGTGTTCCATCCACCAAATCCATATTTTTCCAATTTGTCCACCAGGATGTCATGTGGGACAGTGTCAAATGCTTTGCAGAAGTCCAGGTAGGTGACGTCAGTTGCTCTTCCTTTGTCTACTGATGCAGTAACTCCATCATAAAAGGCCACCAGGTTTGTCAGGCATGATTTGCCCTTGGTGAAGCCATGCTGGTTACCAGTCACGTCTCCTTCATTTTCTATGTGCCTTAGTAGACCCTTCAGGAGGATCTGCTCCATGATCTTGCCAGGCACAGAGGTGAGACTGACTGGCCTGTAGTTCCCCGGGTTACCTTTTTAACCCTTCTTGAAAATGGGGGATATGTTTCCCCTTTTCTAGTCCATGGGAACTTCACCAGACTGTCATGACCTTTCAAATACGATGATTAACGGCTTGGCAACTTCATCTGCCAGTTCCCTCAGGACTCGTAAATGGATCTCATCAGGTCCCATGGACTTGTGCACCTTCAGGTTCTTCAGAAGGTCTCGAACCTGATCTTCACTTACAGTGGGCGGATCTTTCTTTTCCCAGTTCTTACCTTCCCTTTCAGCAACTTGGGCAGAGCTGTCAGAGCCCTTGCTGGTAAAGACTGAAGCAAAAAAGTCTTTGAGCACTTCTGCTCAATGTTAGAGACTGTTACGTATACAATCAACGAAGAGAGAAAGCCTTACTAAGATGGCAATTCATCCCAAAGGGAGACAAATTAAATGTGAAGAAGTGACTTATGAAAATCTACTCTCTTCTGATTTTAATGGAAGAATATAGAATCACAGAATCATAGAATCA
>NW_010123384.1:0-23339 GCF_000699245.1 Pterocles gutturalis
TGGTTTGGCACCCAGCCAAGGGCTAACCCATCATAAATGAAAACTCCAAGACAAGATTGGCAGGAAGGTTGTTCTGGAGGAATCAGAGTAACCACAGTTCAGGCCTAGGAAGGGAAAGACAGTGATGATGCTCTGGTGTCTAGATTGCGCTGGGAAGACCTGGGCTCATTTATCACCTCCATCACAGCCATCTTGCATTACCCTGGGCAAATGACAAGCCTGTAAAGTGAAGCTGGTCTGTCTGCCAGATGGAAACTGCAGCAGTGGATTAGGTGATTTTGATAGAATGGCTAGTTAGGAATGGATCTACCAAAGTGAGCTTGTCACATGTGGATACCTCAGCAGAACAGATGTGTCCTTTTGGGACTACGAGCAGGTAATTGCCTTCTGTTAAGACTTTGGTTCTGATCTTTCTCCTGAAAATACATGATAGAGTCAGCCCTTTGTTGCAAGTCACAACCAGAGAAGTAAAAATTGTGTTCTTTTTAAATTTTTTTTTCTGCTAGTTTATGTAAGTGAATGTTCTTACCACTAATGCACTTGAGAAAATTAGATTGTTGCTCTGCCTTTTAATTGGACAGGACCCAGAGAAGACCATGGGAGATAATCAGGCAGAATCCAGGCAGAACTCCTGTTGAGGCATGCAATAGCTCTTTAGCTACCGAGTACGGTAAGGATTTGGGCAGTTCTGAATACACCCAGCTTTTTAGTGGCAGAAAAAGTAATGTTCCCTGTGATCTGGCTGTGGATGAATGAGAGGTTTGAGAATCTAGGTTGTGATATTAAGAATGGGATGGTTATATGGTTTTTACTGCCTTTCGTGCATTCCCTTCTTAGCCACTCAGAGCTTCAAGGGTCTTACAGCTAGGAGCAAAACCGCACCACAAGCACTTCCCCATAGTGAATCATAAGGAAAAAGGTATTTGGGTGCTATAGTCATGAGAGGACTGCAGTTTCAGAGGGTCTTATAGCTAGGAGCTTTGGAAACACTGTACAGAGGTGTATCATACCAAATGATTGTAGAGTTAGGAACTATAGCAGATTCACAGTCGTTGTCACACAAACACATTCTTAAAACTGTAATTGACGCTATGATACAACCAGCCTGTCTTTTATTTTTTCCCCTATTTCCCTATGTGCTGCTCAGTGCATTGATCTTCCCAAAAACCTCTTCCTACATCTAGCCCTCTGTATGCATATTCCTCATACCTTCAGTCCCTGTGGACAATGTTGCTGAACTCAACCAGTTGCCCTCCAATAGTGAACAGTAGTGGAGGGCAACTCCAGAATACACTGGACAAGGATGTGTCACTGAAGTAACAGACATATAATTAAAAAAAAAAAAAAAAAAAAAGGGAAAAAATAACAGATTACTTAGATATTTGTCTTCGTGTTTCTTTGCTGTGGATACAGCACTGAAAGCTGAAGTCAAACAACAGCTGCAATAAATTCTGAGTCTCACTTTTTCAAGGCAGGCCAGGTTGTTTTTCTTGGTAAACTGAAGACCACTTACAACTCAGGAGGGAAAGGTGACTATATGAGCAAATGCCACACAAGTCTTGCTGCTCCTTACTCACAAACCTTTCCTTGCTGACCCAGAACGAACTCAACTTCAGGCTGAGGGAGGTGAGAGGAAACCAGCACTTGTGCCAGTTGGCTTTTTTTTTTTACTACGACTTGCTTGTCACAGGAACAAAGATCATCTGGGAGAGGGTCGAGGAGTTACATAGCAGCAGAGGAAAAAAGAACCTTCTAAAAACAGAAGAGACAAATGAAATGTATTGATAACTTAACATAACCACAATATATCACACTGTGAAATGAGTAAATTAAAGCTCTTTCAAACTTTACCACTTGCTGCTACCAGTGGGTGTCATTTGCCACCACACCTCTATCTTCACAAATGAATTTAAAACGAATAAATGATACAGTTATGTAGGAGTGACAAATATTAAGCAGTCAATATGTCCAAATAGTCTGGGCTCAGATGCGTCTTCTTCTCCGGGGGCACCTTTATTTTGAAGGAAAGCATACACAAGGAGTTTTATGCGGCTACTAGGCTTGAATTGCACATATCTCTGTGCATAGTGTGAGGAAATACAAAGTACTAAACAGAAGCAGACTTATCTGATTACCACTTTTGTCACACTTTGGGTCCTCTGTGCATGATCCTGACAGGGAACCTAATCCACCAGCACCTCTGTTCAATGCAACCAAGAGCTGGACATCCAGCTACCTCTTTCCTCCATCCACCTACCTTTCAATCTACAGAAACCTACAGTGGCTCCCTGCCTAAGTAATGACACTGCACAACTAGGAGCATTTGTAACATCATTCAATTAAACATTTTAGGGAGGAAGGAAAACAGCAATTTGTTGAAACAAAACTCTTTTCAGGCAAGCAACAGGTTTCCTGTTTAAAACACTATGGAGAGACCATTACAAATGCCTCAGAATCATTCTGAGATTATTTTTTAAATATTTTTAAAGCAAGTGTTGTTTTTTTAGAGATTAGAGCAACTTTTTTTTTGTAAATTAAATTTATTATACAATGAAAATGTACAAAATAAGCTCAAAATGATCTACTTCATTGTGCACAATCCACTTTTGCCCTTCTTCCACTGCTTCTTTATTTGCCGGAATTTTCTACTCTTCAATATGATTTGAGAGGCAAAGAGTTTTCCAAATGCCAGTGGCTCTTGTAAAACTCAAAAACTTTTATATTCAGCTGGGAAAGCCACTATGTTTGTGCTTTGAAAGTAGGTGGCATGGGAAAATGAGACAACCGGCTTTTGCCAAGGTGACTGCCAAAAGCTACTGAAACAAAATGTAGCTTAAGTGAAGGGATGTATTAGAAAGCTGACATGAAATTTCACCACAGGAAAGTGAGTGAATGCCCCTTGCATTAAAGCTGGCAGATATTCAAAGCACTTGAAGAGACATATTAATTTTTTTTGGAGAGATGTTCCACATCCTCCTTGAACTCAATCACAGAGCAAAGTGCCGTTAAATCTGCAGAAAAAGGTAAATGCCCAGTGTATTAGCAATGAAGCCTTCGTAATTGCAGTGCTATAAATGCTCTGCTTCAATAGGAACAACACACAATGGCTTCTCCTGATTACAATGATGTGATTAATATATCTGAGGAAAAAGTCAATCAGGGTAGAAGATGCTCCTCAGCCTGCTGAAAAAAACACAGTTTCACTGGGAGGGAAACTGTAGTGTGACTGAAAGTGAGATCCTGCATCTGAGAAGAGCATCTCATGCTGCTGATGCTGTGTTGCACTGGTGGTGAGAGAGACAGGTATCTGGATCTGTGCTGAGGTCTTATATTTGAGGTGGATTTATGGATAGTTTTTAATATTACTGTAAACATAATTTGGAGAAAAAGGTCTTGAATGTTTTATGTATGATTCTTCACAGTGCTAGTTGTCTCTTGATCTGAATAAATATTCAGAATACAGAAGCTGGATTGCGTGATAGTTTAATTTTAAAAGTCAGGTATTTTTAAAGTGATTTATTGAGCTATTACTTGTCCAATAAATATAGGAATTCCAAAAGCATTAATGGGAGTCTTGACAAAATTCAGAAACGAAAAAATATGCAAAATCTGTGAGAGTGTGAAAACGGCGTAAATAGGACAATTGTTTTTCCCTTGGCACGTTAGTTTCATTGAATTATTTGGACAATATTAAAGCCTATTTTATTCAGGCAAAATCAATATGAAAGCAAAGTTGTCTTGATAAGAATGACAGAAATGGGCCTGAGGTCTGCAATGTGACTAATATGGTTGTAAGAAAGACTAAATTACCTGATTCCCCCAATATGAAATTTCAGAATGTTTTCTACATTTGCCTAGTGAAGGCAATTCTCTTAAATGAATATTTAAAGGAGCAAAATGACAAATTAGTGAGTAAAATAATGATCCTAGCTCTCACCACTGAATTCAGACAGCTGTCGTTAGTTTGAAAAACAGAATTAGGGAACAATACGTCCACATGGCTCAGCAGTGAAACAGCAGTGGAAGCCCCATCTAAAACCCAGTAGAAAGAGAGCTCATCTGAGTGGTTCAGGGTATGGCTGTCGGTAAACTTCAAAATAACTTCAAATAACAGTCATAGGATTAACCGTAGGATTAGACACCTATGTATGTTTAGTTAGTGTAACTGTATATTCTAGGCAGACAAGGCAGATATATTGGCATGGTGAAACCCTTATGAACAATGCTATGGCAGAATATGTCATTTAATTCATTCATGCAGGTATAGTATGATTATTTAAGTTAGAAACGGGCGTAGGAACCAGAAAGAAAAAGACATGGAGTTAAAATACTAAAAACAAAGCAAGCAGAGGTAGACAATAGGAAGGTAGTTACAGGGTGAATTTGAAATGAAGAAACCATGAGATTAAAAATACTAGAGTGATGAAAGACATTTTCCAGAGCGTTATCTGAATTAGATAATTATGTAAATTAAAAATTAGTGAAATTATTTTACTTGAAAGTTGACTCTGTGTAATATTATGTAACACCGTGCAGTGGTACAAGGAAGTACTGGGTTGGTGATGCAGTAGATGCAATTATACATTCAATTCAAAGAATGAAAAAGAGAAAGAACAGAATTTGGAAACACCTGCATATTTTCAAAATGAAATATATCAGGGTTTTGCTTTGAACTTATATAAAAAGTAGTTAAATTACACTTTCAGTGAGTTTAAATTTTAAAATAAATGACAACTCCTGTTGATCAAATTATGTGTTTTGTTCAACCCAAACAAAATACTTTCCACTTTTTTTTTAATTTGATGCAGAAAACAGAACTTTAAAAAAAAAAAAATGTGCCAATGTGAAAACATTCCCAGGAAAAAAAAAAAAAGAAAAAAAAAGAAAAAAGAAAATATTTTCCTCTTCCTAAACCTCAAAAGCCAAATATTTGCACAGTCTTTCTCTGAATGTCCAAAATTCCCTTCTTGGCTGCTTCTGCAGCTGTTGGTACTGAATGAAGTCATATTACATTGTGCTGACGAGCATTTCATTCACAAACAGAAAGGAGATCTAGCCTTGTAAGGGCAAAACAAACAAGTTTAGTTCACTGGGTAAAATGAACCAATGAACAATGGATTGAATTTTTTTTTTCCTTTTTATTTTTCTTGACGCAGCAGGAAAGGGGCTGCTGATGAGATATTTTGGAACAACTTGGTATTAGGAAGGAAGTATGAGTGGGTGTAGATGAGAAGTAACTCACACTCACATGACACATACGTCGCAAGTATGTTGAAGTCTTGGTCTAAAACAAAGGGTGGGACTGTCAGTTTTGTGAGGTAGAACAGAGGGAGCTATTTGCTTGTTTGTCTTGCTTGTTGTCAAATTTTCAGGCATTTGCCAGCTGGGTTGACAGAGCATGATCCTGCTGGAGAAACCAGGGTCTTTGTTAAATGACCAGTAGTTCATTTGAGAGTTGTCACTCTTCTGATGAGCCATGTGTCCCTCTCTGAATTTTTGTTAGTTTTATAAAAAAGAAAACTAAGAATATCAGAAATGCGCTCAGATTTTGACTGAAGAGGCTGGCAGGCCAATCCAGCCACCTCTTGTTGTCGATCATTCATTAGATCCCTAATAGGTAGATCAAGAAATGGTCAAGAAACTGTCAAGAAACTTAAGAGCTCATAAAGAAACCAGATGGAATCTCAGCTTACCACCATAGACATGTTTGTGTTTTAACCAAACATCAAAATCAAGACATTTTAATTCAAAATGAGAATTTTATTATATCTTACTATATTTGTAAGGGAATCTCTAGAGTGTCTTTTCAAAATCCAAACCTTGGTAAAAATCCAGAGAAACTATCAAAAGGGGAAATAATGGTTTTAATTGTAGTTGGTAAGAAAAAAATATTACCTTGGTTGCTATGTCAGTGAATGAGATCCATGGATGTAGCAATTCACATAGTTTAACTAATGAACAGAAAAGTGTGAATCGGTTCCAAATTAAAATGCACTATAATTAAGTTACTCAAGAGAATAAGAAGCAACTAGTAAAGTCCCCAAATTAGGTACATTAGAAATAGCCAGAAAGTTCATTGCTTTACTTGAATAACACTGGTTTATCATATTCTTGCTTATACTGTGGGGAATCTGAGGTCTAAGAAAGTCGGTTATAGATAAAGTAGATTGGCTGTGTTTCCATCAATGGTTAAAAAGTTGCATTGTTCAACATTTTTCTTTGTTTTCTAGTGAAAAATAGGCTCTATAATTACTAAGGCACCCTCCTGGCTTTAATCAACCAGTACATTTATACAATTCAAAAGAACTCCTCTCTTCTTTACCTTGCACGTACTCACACATTTTCTCTCAGAGGAATTTTCAAGTTGAGACTCCCTGGAGTCAAATACTGCAGACATCCAGGAACAAGCCAGTCCAAAGCTTGCAAGTGTGTTGTAAAGTTTAAAACTTTTATGAAAGTTTGATAAAATGGTTTATATTTAAAAAAAAAGGGAAAGACATTCGGAAATATTTCTTCCTTTTCACAGAGGAAACAATTTTAACAGTTTTGGAAATGATGCATTTAAAGTTTCAGAGATAGTACAAACTAGACTTTTTAAACTAGAAAATGCTCAGAGAAGTCTGTCCATTAGTGCTTACAGAGACACTTTTAAACAAATTGAAGAGAGTTTGACTGCTGTTGCAAAACATACGTTATGTGAACTAATGAGCTATACCTATAAGGGAAGATAATGCTTCCTTAAGTTAATCAGGACTGAAAAAAAAAGAAAAATAAACACCCTAGACAGGAAATCTTCCTCTTCTTCCTCCTCTTCCTCTTCCTCCTCCTCCTTTTTCTCCCTCTCATTAGTCACCTGGTAGTGATAATGTGAAAGGAGGGGATTTTTTTTTTTCTTTTTAGGCCACAGGCAGCACTAATTTGTTACATGCTCACATTGTGTTTGAACTCAGAGGCTTGTTTATAACCTTTCAACTCAATTGTTTAAGTGGCTGAAACTCAAGGTAAAGCCTGTTATTCATCACTCGCTGGCTATTTTGTCTTGGAGTTAAAACATTTTTGTCATTAGGGAACTTATGCTATAATCCACAGGAAAAGTCAAAGTAACTCTAGCATACAAGGAGCTTTGGTTGTTTCAATAAGCTAGGACATGGTTGGAGGTCCAACGGGGTGTCTTTATGATAGCTTCATGTCTGTGGCCATCAAGTCAAAAATGCAAACTGTCTCCCAGCAGAAAACTTCATATTACTGTCAAACCTGCCACACACACAAAAAAGTCCAGTTCCAGTACAATCCCATGTATCTAGATCTTTCTGCCCATTCCTCAAAAAATATTTCTGTTTTAGATGCAGACAGATGTTCCTGGGGCCATGACAGCAGGCACTCTTGTTATTCATCAGGATGACATCAGGACTCTCCAGATACAGCTTGGGTCAGTCTTTCAAGTATTTATTCTTTTCAGTTGTAGAAACTGCCAAACTTACTTGTGTCTGCTTAGATATGAACATTTTAAACAGCTTAAACATTCATCAACACTGAATGTGCTTCCATCCCACTTGCCTATGGGACTCAGGAGCTCACTGGAAAGGCCAAATGTCACCAGTTCCCATACATCCTGAGGCTCAGACTACTCAGGTGTGATAACCAAACAATCATCCCACTCATCAAGCAAGACCAGGTTCAGAGGTTGGCATTTTGACTATAACTGTTTTCTCTGTCAATAGGAGCTCTGCAAACTGTCCATATTTTGAAAGTTATTAGTTTATTTCTAGAACTGATAGAAATTTTCTCACTTTCATTTACCTGCAATTCATCTTTCAGGATCTTTAAAAGTTTTGCTGGACTCAGCTTCAGTTAGTGGTAACTAGCCTGTCTTTCTCTTTTGAATATGCAAATATGGGTCAACTTCATATATACTGTTATAAGTAAGAAAATTGTTGTCTATAACACTCCCAATGATAGAGTCTCTTGCAAAGACTTCAGCAAGAACATCATACCTAATAAAGTCCTGCACGGAGCTGCCATTGTTGTCTCTTCAAATGCCAGATATAAAGTCCATGGATCTACCTTTCTATTTCCATCCACATAATTAAGTCTTTCTGATTAGGTGCAATCTTTCAGTTACAAGTAGCTGGCTGCTCTTAAGTCTGTACTACATGCAAAATATCTCCTTCTAAGGGCTAAAACGTACCAGGACTTTCCAAACACATCAAGAAACCTCAGTAAATGTAGGGCTGCTGCCACTTTCTCCAAAAATATGGTCAGAGGAGAAAGTTCAGTGGGAAGACTCCTACAATTTGGGAGACTATCATGGTTTAGAAAGGCCACAGGGACAGTCAATTGTTAAACACCTGGTGAGCTGAGGCAGGGACAGGGAGGGTTTCACTCACCACTTAGGGTTCACAGGCAAGAAACCGACAAGACTTGTCAAGAACAAAAAAAAAAAAAAATTGAATTTTATTAACTATTTACAGTAAGAAGCAAGATAATGAGAGAGAGAAGCTACATCTTAAAAAAAGGCACTTCTCCCCACCCCTCCCTTCCTTCCAAAAGCCCAAAGGCTTTGTTCTCTACCTTCTCCCCTCCGGTGGCGCAGGGGGGCAGGGAATGGGGGGTGCAGTCAGTCCACCGCTCCTTCCTCCTCAGGGGAGGGCTCCTCACAGTCTTTCCCAGATCCAGTGTGGGGTCCCTTCTCACAGGAGAGTCCTTCTCAAAAACTGCTCCGGCATGAGTCCTTTTCCACCCTAGCAACTGCCTGGCTCCGGCGTAGGCTTCTCCATAATTCCTACGTGGGGTCCTCCACGGCTGCATCTTCTCCTGGACTGCACCAAGGGACAAACTGTGCTTCACCATGAATCTTCACCACGCTGCAGGGGAAATTCTGGGGCCACTTCCTTTCCTATCACTCCTGTTCTCTGACCAAGTGTCTGTGTAACCATCTCTCTCTCAAAATCTCACTTCTCTCTCCCCCACAGGGTGTCATCGGCTCCTGAGGAAACTACCTCTTGGACGAGCCATGGCAGAGGCTTGGGCTATGTCAGGTCAGTTCGCAGAAGCCAAGCAGGCAGCTGGATGGCTGGTCTGGCCCTGCCCGGGGCTGCACCCACCCCATTGTTCCGTGCCCCCTCTTAAATACATTATTCGCAGAGGCGCTGATGGGCTCAGCCCTGGCCTGGGGTGGGTCCAGCCTGAAGCTGGGGAAACTTCCAGTCGTTTCTCACAGGGTCTACGTCGGTGGTACTCCTTCCCCCACTTCTCCCCCCAGCTACTAAAACCTTTGGAGCAGGGAGTGGGGATGAACCCTTAGCAGTCATTTACAGGGGCCACCACTGCAGCCCCTTCCTTGCCGCCAGAGCAGGCTTGCAGCTAGGGGAACTCTGAGCAGTTACATACAGAGCAGCCAGCAGAGCTGCAGTCCAGGGAAACCTTTAGCAGCTACTTACAGGGGCCATTACTGCGGCCCCTCCCTGCTACCAGACAAAACCTCCCAGACAAAACCACAACAGAGACCAGAGCCAGCTCATGAAGGAACTCAAGCTGCCTCCTCAAAGACAGCCTTGGTCATCATGTCACACAGCAATAAGGGGAGTTTTGTAATTTTCAGAAAGGTATGTTGCACTTATTGTCATGATGATGTGCCACTGAGCCCCAGTGTCCTGCTGTAGTTTGGGTCTACTAATCAGGGTACTCACACTGGAGGTATCAGCCCTGAGTTGCATGCTGTGCTCCCTTAGTTCTTTATTGCAGGATGTGTCGAGCTTCTTTTTCCCTCATTTTCAGAAGAAAGCAGAAGCATTAATGGATTGTCTCACCTCGGCAATAACCATCTGTGGAGTAGAGACAACAGCAATGGCATACCCTCGTGCAGGAGTGGAGGCAGGTTAATGGTGCGCTGTGGTTGCAGTAGGAGTAAATAACATATGAATACATACAATCCTGGATTTCGTGTGTTGCAAAATACAAGGATGAGCATTTCTTTTTACAACAAACCCATTATTGTGTATCTACAGAGCTCTGTTTTTTTTTTTTTTAAACTGTTTTCCTTGCCTTTTTTGGCCATATGCTCTGCATCATCATTATTAAATTATGAAAAAATAATAACTCTGTGCTGGCTTCAAATTATGAGTACTTATTTTGGCTATAATACACAATAAAACAATAATGGTAAAAATAAAAATACTTTGTTGGTTTCCTATGTTACCTTTAATTTATAGACCTTGAACAATTTTACTGATAATTTAGTACTCAGAGATGTAGGGTGAGTATTAATTTTTCCTTTTTAAATATGAAATGCACAGAATTGCAAAGGTAAATTTTATTTATGTTTCCATAAACATTGAGTGCCTGCAGTCCTCGATGCCCCAACTAGGCTACTATATGCTTTTCAGTGAGTTATAAACCTCTGTATTTCTTAATATGTTTAACGAAATTTGTATTTCAGTTGATTTTTACCGAATTGTCTGCTGTCAGCCCTCTCTGGAAAAAAAAACAGCTGTGAAGTCGTGATGGTACTGCATCCGGTATATAAAGGAGTTACACCAGATGCCACATATGAAGATTCTGGTTGAAGATCCAGTTTGGCTGAGGTAAACTGGGTTCCTGTCTTGCAACTCAATGAAACACCATGCAAACAAAACATATTAAAATAACGGGAGATATACTCCATTTCGAGGTGCCATCTAAATTGTTAGTTATTAAAACAAGCAGACATAAATAAAGCCCGAGAAGTGCTAACACTGTCTGAGTCTTTCACTATTACCTGCCGGTTTTACTCAAAGAAGTCTAGGACCTGGATTCACACAACAGCCATATCCCCAATGTCTTGGCCACTACTTAGTATGGTTGAAGAAAGTCCTGTTCAGATGTATTTTGCACAATATATAGCTAGGAAATAGGATAAGGGTTATGTATATGTCTCATCCAGGAACAGCCTAAAGCCCAGCAGTTAAAGCTCTTGATGTAAGGAGGTCATCAGGCGTTGTGTACCTGCTCAGAAGTTCACAGCTTCAGCCATAGTTCAGCAATGGCATGATCCTCCATTCCCTGGCAGCAACACGGGAGTGTCACTTGTCTCAGCAGGTCATTCCTGACCACCTTTGTAAAGTGCTTTCAGGTCTGCCAATGGAAAGCAGTGCCTAAGAGTTGATGTGTACTTCCATACACAGAAAAACAACAAACAGAAGGTCTAGGGACAAGATCCCAACCCACAACCTTTGTCCCAGGGTGTCTGCTCTAAACTATACATGACAGACTTTCTTCTCATTAAATGTCTGCTCTTTCACTGCACAGGCTGCATCTACCTGCAAGGATGGGTGTCTTGGAGTTACCTGTGTGCAATACCTAAGAATTCTATAGGTGTTTGATCTTCCTTTTTAAAATCATTTTGCAATGTTCTGTTCAGGTATCATGTTGGAGATGACAGAAACAAATAGAACAGTCTATCCATCTTCTTTCTCAAAAGCCTATGCACTATGTGAACTGTGAAAAAAAAATATAGGGAGAAAGATACTTACAAAATCCCACCTTGATTCTGAACCCCTTGAACAAGTACATTTGCAAATAAGGTTCCTGAATGTTGCAATTGGGCTTTTGTTTGTACAATCATATGTTTTACCTGTGAAAAGGGAAAGGATTTATGCCAATGCAGGTGAACCACTGTAAGCTATATTTACTACATGTTCTTCACCTTCTCATGCTCAGTCCCCTTAATGGCTACTGAGATACGGGAATTTTTGCCTCCAGTCCATCAGGTATCAATAGCAAGCTTATGATGTAAAGATCACCAAGTATCTGCTGTCTCTGTCCACCCGATTACAATTGATAGTGAAGTGACAGAGAGAAAACACACTCCCTGTGTTATGACTTGACAGTGAGTGTAGTGTCTGTAAGTTTCTGTAAATAGGTGAAATGGAATAATGACAAAGCAACGAAACCCAAGGAAATCAGGATCCTGGCTGGTGTGATACCTGGCAGAGAGAAGGAAATGTCCCAGTCTTGTCACACCACATTGCACTGCCTGAAATTGAGACAGTGGGAGCTCTGGGTGCCTTCAAACATAGGAATAAGAAAATTAAAAGTTCTGAATTATTAAAATCTTGTGCAGATGTCTAAATGTATGAAATTCAGGCTTCCTGCACTTCACCGGTCATTTCCGGTTCGGCTCAGCATCTTACACTTGAGTACCAGATCTCAAATTTGTCATAGCCACGAGAGACCTCAGGCTGAACACCTCCTGGTATTTGAAAAAGGACTTCGGCAGAACTATTGAGTACCTTTGGTTTAGGGTGGAATTTCTTCCTCTGTTTTCCATAGTGATAATTTTCACTGTGACATTTTCAGCCACTGGACCAAGAGTCATAATTCACTCTGAATTCTTAGCAACAAATATGATGCTGTTCTTCTGGGAGAGCTGTGTCTGAAGCTTGAAGATTTAGAAACTTCTTGCCATAGAAGAAAAGGTCTTGTTGTTTCCTCCCTTTGAGGACAGAGAGGGAAGGACATGATCTTTGCCTGCAGGTTGTATGGCTGAACTATGACAGCAGAGCATTGAGGATGTCTTTAGTATCGACCATCAGGCTAAAGGTACGTCCTGTGAGCACTTGGCTGAACTATCATCATGGTTTGCCTGTGGGAGAGAAGACATAAAGTTATTCTGACAGAAGGTTATTCTGTTAAGCTAAGTGCACCAAATCAGTAAACAATATGGTTTTATTGCCGTGGTTTGAAAATCTTTGGTTTCTCTGGGTAACCTCAGGGATCAGGCAAACAGTTAGGGCTCAAGTCACTCATTTTTATTTTGTCAGAATAGATGGTATTCTGCCTTCTCTAAATTACCCTTACCTGTTTCCTGTTCTGTATTGAAGAATATGCCTGGGCAGCTAAATGGGATTTACAAAACCTGGGAGCGGCAGAAAATCAGCTCTGAATATTGGGACCTGTTACCAAATCTTGACCTGTTACCAAATTCCACAGAGAAGGTTGCCGTTTCATAACAGGTACTTTTGAATCCATCTTTTCAATATCAAGAGCATTGTATTACAGGGTTTCCAATAAGAGCCTTGTTACATGGCTAAATTTCTAGCAGGGTACATCGTATAAGTCTGAAGATAGGATTGAAGAGGACGCTGTTTATTCAAGGATCAGTTACCACAGAAAACAGGTTTTTGTTCAACAGATATCAGCCTGCCCTTGAAGTAAGCAATCAATTAGTTCTTCTAAATAAGATTGTCTTTGTTTCTTTACATGAGATATAAAAGTGTAGACCTGACTATGCCCGGGCAGAAAAGATCCTATGACTCATAATGAAGGTTATTGAACCTAATCAAATTCCTTTTTTTTTAATAACATAATGTGTCCAGCTAATCTGCCTTATGGTTTCACAGGAGACAAGGAAAAGGAGATCCAGATTTTCAACCAAATCTGTCAGAGAGAACATCTCCACGGTTTAATTTAAAGCAATGAGTGGCACCAAGGAGGTGGAGAAAGGAAAAAAGTATTTGACACAGGGTGGACTAACCTGACTATGAATTACCAGAACAGCCTCCTGTCTCAGACATTATTTCCTTATCCCTGAAGACAGGAAAATGAACAAGGACTGAATCTGTCTTGGTGAAATACTCTTTGATGATCTACTTGCATGCCTCTGTATTCCATAACGTACACCAGTATCTCCTATTGAAGAAACAGGTAACAATCCTTGTAATAATGTTCCCCTTTCTGATAATGTGCAATGTGATACATGGCAGGTTTAATTGGAACCAGAGACTTTTTCTACCCAGTACCAATTCGCATGGTGAAAGTAAATCAAGCCCTATACAAACAAAACAGATGGAAGTGACGCTAATAGTACAATGTCAGCAGTATCCACAGATTGACAGAGCTAGTTATGTTGCCAGATGCACAGAATGTTGCACTACTTGTTCCTTATAAACTAGACTTGATGGAGTATGTCAATGTCAAACTCCTTGCTGATTTACACACGAACATACAAAGACATGCACACTCACAGATACTCACGTTCCTGTGATCTATATCAACCATACCATCTGCTTTCTGCTTTGCATGTGGTAACTAACTAACTATCCTACTGTGCACGGGTATCACTGAGTACATGCTGTGGAGGCAAACAACAGTTCTTTTTTCCTTCCTCTACCCTATTTAGTGTTATAAAATAGGCTCGTTAACATTTGCCATCTAGGCACATATATTCCACACATACTTTTGAATCTTGTTTCTCATTTGTATTTATTCGTTTGGTCAGTCAGTGCAACTTTCCACATACCCAGAAATTCAAAAGATTCACTCTCTTTGTGGAAACTGTACAGCTTTAAGCATATAGTGTTCGTTTACACCTCGGAAGAAGCACAGAGCTCCAGACAGGTAGCAGCACATAGAACAAAGACAATATTTAATTAGTTTTTGCAACAGATACACTCAGCTGAGAGTCTGCTGAAACGTCTTCATCAGGCAGCAGCACTAACAGAGAGCGCGAAATGTCAGGAGAAGGATGTGCAGCTTGGAGGGACAGAGAGCTGACCTAGCTACAGCCAGCGCCTAAAGTCTCTTTCTGACCCATTTCGTTGTCTGGCACCTGTCATTATAACAATCTTTCCCAAAGATCTACGGAAATTACACTCACCCTCTGGTAACTAGGTAACATAATCTCCCAGAGGCTAGCTAATTGCAGCCCATGATAACCTCACATACAGCAACTGTTAAATTTTTCATTTCTTTCAAATTATTATGGATCAGTGGAGAGGGTATTGATTTGATTCATTAACTGATTCCCAGTCTGTTCCAAGGTTAATTATTACATGTATCTCAATTACATCCTTAACAGGTTATACTGTATGATTTGTTTCAGCTGCAATGTACATTGCGTATCTTCCACAGCTGAAAGCCTTCTTAGCACTTGATGATTTAATAAGGCCTTTTTTTTTCCATTTCGCTGAACATGCCTACAAGGCACAAGTACATCTGGGACAGCGGCAAAAAGAAAGCTTTCCCAAAATTCTTTAAAGGGCATGTGCAAGACACACTCTGTATAAACAGTCTCAAAAGGCCACAGAGATAACGGGAGATTCTTTCAAGTTTGAGATGTTTAAAGACAATTCAGAAGATATTGGAAGTGATTATTGATTCTCTCTGGTTTTATTACTCCATCATTGCTTGAAGTTCATATTACCTGTCAATTAACTTCTAAGCTGCTTTGGGTTACTTGGCTGAAAATGACTTTTAAAATCTTGGACGAATGTTTGCCATTCTCAAGTCTCTGTTGAAATGGATTGTATATTTTACTGGTGATACAGTGACTTCACTCTTTTCAGTGGTGCTGGAGAATCCTTTAGGCTTGCAAAAGCTCCCTGAATTTTTACACTTGGATTACTCCTAATACAGTCACAGAAAATATTTTTTTTCATCACACATTACCACTAGTACAGCATTATTCTTTACACTGATATTGGATTGCTGCCCCACTTGTTGCTGAAACCCACGGTGCCAGGCTCTGTGCAAATCACAAGTGACAGTCCCCTAGGAAATCATCGTAGGAAAAAACAGGTGTGGGAAAATTTACACAATGGGGCAGTGAGAGATCTGTCAGAGCAATTTAGGTCTTCTGTACCTACGGTTAAGTGGCTGGAGAACAGTAATCCAATGCTTTCTCTACCCATTATTTTACTTTTACATCCTGTTTCTTTAACTGCGTGATACTGTTGGCTTACTTGGACAAACACATGGTGATGAGAGAAGTTTTCCTGCATGATTTAGAAATTTAATGGAACAGTACTTCAATTGTCTGTAACTCCACATAAGGCTGTCAAAGCATAGGTACTGACACTCACTACATGTCTTTGGATAAGGTAGATATTGTTACACTGGTTTGTAGATGGGTAAATGGAGAGCTGCAGGGGCTGCATTTAATAACCAAAGGCACAGAGCAAGTCAATGTCAGAGATGGAAACGCAGTGCAGAAATTCTTGACTTTCAGTTGCCATTCTTACTTCTGATCCACATTACTTCCAGCAGTTTGCATTCTACATGTATAAAGAACCTTTTATCCTTTCATCTCTCTCCCTCTCAGTTCCTTACTTTGGAACCCCAAGATACTGTAGTTTAGTTTGGAAACTAGGAAGCCAAATGAGTATAGTCATGAGGAAAGACTTAGTTATACAATCCATTAAATAAAACAATAGAGCTTGCAGCTGAGCTATTAAAAAGCGTAGAGCAATTTTTATTTAAATGGCTACATTTTATTTCCTCTTCTGAGTGACTGCTAACAAAGGGCTGCTGAAAGGACTGGATAAAAAGTAGACGTCAGATGCAAGATCCATGAGTTAAACAACATTATTAGATACAATTTCATAAAATCTATTTGCTTTTCTGCTACTAGAAATCATGTCCTTTTGTCAACTTGTGGTCACATCAGCACTTCTGTTGATATAATTTGCTCCAGCTGCAGAGCGTAGCTGGCCTGCAAATCAAGAACTAGAATAGGGACAGTCAGGAATAACTCAATGGCTTGGATAGTGTGCAAATCACTACGCATCTTGCTATTAGTATAGTTTATTTTCTCTCTGAATATTTGGAACATGAAAAATTTATCTTTAGCAAAACAGCCGATCTGACACTTTACTGAGAACAGAACTGGCTGGCTAGCTTATTGTAACACCCCTCCTCCCCTCGCAGCTCACACACACATACACCCCCCACTCTATAATCATTTAAGTGGGATTATCATATCAAAACCCTTCATTATCTTTCATTGAATTCAGACCAAACACCTAATTTCATATATTGTTCAAGGTCTCCCTATAATATTGCTCACAATCCTCTACATTCACTTTTAAATTTTTTTAAAAGAGGTTTTTGTTTGTTTTGGTTTGGTTTTTTTTAATTTCCACCTTGTTTCCCACTTTCACCCTTTCCTACCTTTTAATCAAAATGGGTAGAATAAGAAGTAGTCCATCCTCACAGTAATGAGACCCTTCAAACTCCAGCCTTCTGGACAGATGGGAACCTGGTTGGAAGTGAGACATAGCACATCTGGTGGAGCATAGAATGAATGAACATTGTGCAAAAATGGAAAAAGACTTACTAAAGCAAGCATTCTCTTTTGTCTCTACATGAATAGGCAGCATACAGAACCAAGATGGTGTTAACACAGCCGTTGTTTCGATCTACTTTTAAAATGTACTTTTCTTCTAATACAAAGCAGACTGTTGGTACCAAGAATCTGTGAAAGTCCAAACCTTTTTAAGTTCACACTGATATTGGAGCTTTCTGCTTCTGATAAACAATTAAGGAAAGGAAAACAATGGGAAATACAGCTGGGAGAGCCCCCTGTTAACACTGCCACTGTTAACAACAGTGCTTAATCCTCTGTAAAAATGCTGCAGAAAGTTTATTTTCCAGTGCGAGGACACAGCATACCGTCTTTGTGCAGAAAGGAAGCACCTTAGTGCAGGTGTTAGGAGCACTGCAGACCCATCACTTGAGCCCTGGCAAAACAGGCATTTTCCTCTGTAACTTACCTCATTTAAAATCCCATTTAGATCCAATTTGTCATCATTTAACACCACTGGCTTGATTTTGTTCATCCATCCTTTTTGGCAGATTAGGATTATAATTTAGTCAATAGCATGCTAGCTGTGTGAAAAATGGGAATTCCCCTGCTTTTATCAAGGTTTTACTTCTTGGCTACGAAGACAGGTCTTAAAATTCTCCTGGAATTATAGAAGTGCTCCATTAAATTAAGATGGTGGTTGGCTTCCCGATAATTGTATACTCCGTGCTTCATTGTGTACACACTGATTCAGCCTGTAAAATTTGCTATCAACCATAGCCGGTGCACCAAAGTGAAAAAAATATTGGGGCAACTGATCAGTAGCTCTCCAGATTACATGTAGGGAATCTCTTTCCTCAAGATGTAACGTAATGGTTAAGAAAGAGCAGTAGAGTTTTCACTCCTGACCTCCTCTGAACTGCATGTTGCTAGGTTGGTGGATTGTGAAAGGCTTTTCTTCCCTTCAGTCATCAGCAGAGATGGGACACGGTTGATTCATAGCCAGCTTTTAAGGCAAATCCTGTACTTTCTGTTCTGAAAAACCCTTGTCTCATAGCAGAGCATGAAATTCCTCTTCCAGTCAACACAATCTAATAGGGGATGGATTGTACCTCTTTATTTGACATCAGCATTTTTGGGGATCCTGATCCAAAATGAAAAATGTGAAATGCATCTTTTGTTATTCTTATAAAGTGAATAACCACATCAGTTCCTAGCCATCTTTCCTCCTTTGCACTTCATTCTGTGTGCCTGCTCGTCAGTGCAATAGACAACCTCAGCTCAATAGTGTCTTACAGAATACATTTAGAAAAGACTAGGGCAGCACTGGCCACAAAGCTGCTCTGCATCTCATGATCAGCAAAGAACTTTCACAAGTGTGCCACGCTAAAATGGAGTCAGACAATTGCCACAGAAGCTGCAAAATCAAGACTCAAAATAATTTTGAAATGTGAACTACTTAGTGAGCTATCTTCTCCAAATTTGAATCATTGTTTCTATCAATGAGGTATCCTTTTACTTTGCTAATAACAGCACACAAATACAGAAAAATTCTTGAGCAGCTTGAATTTGGTGATCTTGGCCTAAACAATTAAACAGATTAGTTAAGATAAAGGGATTCTTGAAGTGACTAGGCAGATTTAAAATGCCGCAGCTTTCATCCTTTTGCTAAAGGAAATCCAAGACTTCTACTACCCTTTATTGCTTCAAAAGAAGCTGGCAATTTAAAACTCACCGATGAAATGACATTGGTCACCAAAATGCCATTGATATTTCACCACTGTGTCCAATCACCAGGTTTGCAGGCATACCAATCCCAAAAGTGCCTGCCTGAAGCCAGGGTTCTGGACTGTTTTAGACATAGTTAGGCTATGATGTAGCTGATGGATGATAGCTTCTTTGTGGCCATGGAATAAAGGCACACTGCCATTCCTGAGCTGTCAGTCTCTCGGTGTGACTGCTGCTGCGGCTGTGCTCCTGCATCTGCCACCATGATAGGAGGATGCTGCGGCTCCGCCTGAGCCTTTACTCACTCCAGTCAGACTGCCTTGTTCCGGTCAAAAAGTTTGTTTCCAGAAGAAGTCATTTGATGACTTCTTGGATTGTCTCTTGTTTTCAGAAAACAGAGGGAACTTTTTTCAGTTGAAAAAGGCTAGTAAGTGAGTCATGCTACACGCATGTGAATACCAATCTGGTAGCCTTCTACAATGAGATGATGGGCTTGGAGGATGTGGGGAGAACAGAGAATGTTGTTGATCTTTAGTAAGGCTTTTGACACTGTCTCCTGCAGCATCTTTGAAAAACTGAAGAAGAACAGATTAAATAAGTGGGCAGTGAGGTGGACTGGGAATGGACTAAACTGCTGGGCTCAAAAGGATGGCATCAGCAGCATGAAGCCCAGCTGGATGACAGCTGTCAGTATGTCCCCCAGACATTGACGTTGGGTCCAGGATCCTTGCACTTTAACATCTTCACTGGTGGGACAGACTGCACCCTCAGCAGGTTAGCAGACTATACGAAACTGGGAGGCTTGGCTGATACACCACGTGCATGTTTTGTCATTCAGAGGGACCTGGACAGGCTGAGGGATCTCAAGAAGTTCAATGAGATGAAATTCCAAGTCTTCCACCTGGAGGGGAACAACTCTATGCACATTGGGTGCTCATGGGACAGAAAGCAGTGCTGCAGAGAAGGCCCTGTGCATGCTAGAGGACACCAAGATGACCACAAGTCAGCAATGAGCTTTTGCAGCAGAGAACGCCAACAGCCTCCTGCATTAGGCAGAGCATTACCAGCAGATCAAGGAAGGTAATTTTTCCCCTCTGCTCAGCACTGATGAGACTCGTCTGGAGTGCTGGGTCCACTTCTGGGCTCCTCAGTGCAATAAAAATGTGGACTTCTTGAATGGTTTCCAGTACAGAGCCACAAAGTTGAGGGAGGAACTGGAGCATCTGACATACAAGGGGAGGTTGAGAGAGCTGGGACTGTTCAGCTTGGAGAAGAGGATGCTCATGGAGATCTTGTTAACGTATGTAAATACCTGATGGAGGAGTAATGAAGATGGACCCAGACTGAGTGGTAACCAGTAGCAGGATAAGAGACAATGGGCACAAATCAAAATACAAGAAATCATATTTCAACATGGAGAAAAAATAATACTGTGAAGGTTGTCAAACAATGTCAGAGGTTGCCCAGAGACATTGTGGAATCTCTATCCCTAGGGATATTCCAAAGCCATCTGGATATGGTCCTGGACACGGTCCTGGACACAGGGGAGTGGACTAGACCATTTCCAGATGTCCCTTTCAACCTCAGCTACTCTGTTAATAAAGTTACTGGTTCAAGCTCAAATGGGCAAGATGAAAGTGACCTTCAGTGAGCTGGCCAGGAAATAAGCGTTATCATTTGCTGATGGCATCTGCTTGGCAGTCATTAAGTCAGCAAAAAAATTTCAAAAATAGTTATCTGGATCTAACAGTAAAAATTCTGAAAGCCTTAATTAGGCAATCATGATAAGACTAAGCCTAATCATCTTTAAAGTTTATTGTAAGGCCCACTGCTTAATCAAGACTTTCCCAGAAAGACAGGGCTAAAGAGCACTTGACTGTCTTGAACAGATGAAAAAGTAGCAGAAAAATGGTGGGTGAGAGAAGATGAAGGAAGAAATGTAAAAAATGCAAAATGAGAGAAATACCTTGTAGTCATAGAAATGCAATTAGAAGGGAACATCTGTAACAGCAATTCTTTTGTTTTACACCCAGATACCATGTTTACTAGCTCTATAATTATCTTGAAAAACAGATCAATATACCTAATTACACCGAGAAAAAAAAAAAAAACAGTTGTGGTTAGGTCATGTTCGTGAAGACAGCTCCACTTCTTCAGCCACAGGGACTCTGGGACACAAGGAAACAATAACGGATCTGCCCAGCAGCTGTCCCCCCTGTTGGATGCTTTCCCAAGAAAGCCCCTTCTTCCCGCCACCACTCTGCTTGAAGACAGTCAAAATCAGAAATTAGGAGGAGGAAGGGTGCATGTACTGGATCTATTGCAAAAAGGCTTTGTTCACTGTTCTCTGCAGGAGTCGGATTAGACAGAAAGCTGCTACAATGCCTAGGGATCTATTTAGGGCTGGAATGATTTTCCCTGTTATTTGGCTGTTCGGTTTATGAAGAGATACATGTGGAGAGAACGAAATGTCTCAGTACAAACAATTTAAAAATTTCCATCCAAATTTCAAATCCTCAGAACTCCTCCTTAGCAGTTTTCAACTCTAGAGGCATCTGAAATCTTTCCATGCCTGTGTTTTAGTCAATGAAGTCCCCTCAGAGCAGTTGAGCTCTGCTTCTCTGTATGTCTGGAGATGTGGTGGGGATGAAAAGGGTAGGGAGCTCACTGCTCATGTTTTCCCCATTTCTCTTCCCAAACAAGTCTTGTATTTGCTTATTCTCAAATTTCATCCACCAGCCTGCACTCCAGCTATTCACAGTAAGAGGAGGAGATGGTGCCCCTAACTCCTCAGCCAGTTTCCCAGTGGTTAGAAAACTGTGTTGGCAGTGAGGGAGAGCTTTCTGGGGGTGGAAGAGAAGACGTGGTTTAGACAGTGCAGGAAACTGAAATAAGGTCTTCCACCTCCTGGCCAACAAAAACACTATAACATTCTGCATTCACTGCCCTTATCAAAAAACAAACAAACAAAAAAAAAAAGACTGACTTTCCACCCTGGACTTTCAATTTGGATATTACAGATTCCGTGAGGTGGCTAAACCCATGAGTCAAGGGCCTACAGAGTTCAGCACTGTGCTGCCTGACTCACCTTTGCAGATCTGGTCCTTGGCCTTGTGAGATTTTGTAATAACAGCCGCCACCCTTATTTATTTTTTTTTTCAGATTCATGCTATCAGGTCAAGGAGTAGGTCATCAAATTGCCTTTCCTAGAGTCGGACAGCATGTAATTTGTGAAATGCCTCCTGAATGGGGATCAATTACTTTCATTCTGCTTTTATGGCCCTATACTTGTTCACGTATGGATTGAGCCCATGCTTTATCATCCTTAAACAAAGAATTGGTTGTAGCAGTCAGCAAAATGTAGAAGGCTTGTCCTAAGTGATAGTGCAAATACACATGCTTCTCAGGACACCAGATTGCTAAGTCCATGTCAGCTCTTAAATAATTATATATTATCTTCAATTCGGTCTATGTCTAGGCAGAGAGTGGTAGCAAAAGCATGGGGATTTTTCCACAGTTTCCTCTGTGTTTCTAAAAGGAAAACATTTTTCCTATACAGCTGGAAAAGGTTGTGGGATGGGGGGGAGGGAAAACACTCTTTTTCAAAACATCATTTTTCCTTCAGCTTGTCATGTTTTTTGGATAGCCTCTCCAGAGCTGGTGAAGGCACAGCAATCTGTAAGGTCATTTAAAAGCAGAGGATTCTGCAGCACACCCTATAAAGGTTGGGCTTACACAGTTGAATGAATGAGCTGCTGCTGGGGTTCAGTTTCATGGAGTGTCAAACCGCTGGTGTAAAGGTGTTTTTCCATCACTTCAGATTCAAAAGAATCTTAATATGAAAGATGAGAATGAGAGGACTGCCAGGTTGTGTGGCAGCTGTACAAGTGAGGGAAATGCTTTTGCTGGCAGTAACGTTTTCTTGTCAGGAAAAAAAAAAAAAAAAAAAAAAAAAAAGGGAGAAGAATTCGAAAGAAGAAAACCAGAAAAAGCACCCCAAAGGGCATCTATTTTGTGTATTTTTTAATTCATGTGGATTTCCTTTCTGTAAGCTCATGGAGACATGTGTGGATGGTGGGGACGTGTTGGGGAAGAGACGAGCCTTGGTGACATTTCTGAGATGCAGGGAAAGTGAACTAGAACTGCTGCAAAGCTTCCTGGGCTAAGCGTGATCCCAGACGTGAGACAAGGAGGGTCTAGTACAAATGGATCTTGGAATGCTTTCTGTTGTTCACTGCATGTTTTGGCTGGCTTAAGTGGTTTATAGGATTGTTCTCATTTTGTTCTGCCTAAAGATCTGTTTGGCTGGTGTGTTGAAAGCAGAGCAGAGATGCTCACAGAGCATGGGAAGGGAAGAATTAAAAACGCTGCAACTAACTGCAAAATTAAAAGGCTAATTTTAAGGAGTGCACTTGACATTTATACAGCTGACAGACATGGAAGGAGTTAAGACCTAGCTTACTTCTGTTTCATTTTCTGGATGTTTTTCCTGGAGTTTGGTCCAATTACCAGAGTATGTACATGGATCTCGAGACTACAGAGTTATATTCCT